>NC_057400.1:46609482-46840344 GCF_019320065.1 Cervus canadensis
CACTAAGCTGTGTTCAACTCTTTTGTGACCCCATGGACTGTAGTCTGCCAGGCTCTTCTGTCCATGGAATTCCCCAGGCAAGAATACTGGAGTGGGCTGTATTTCCTTCTCTAGGGGATTTTGCCAACCCAGGGATCAAACCTGAGTCTCCTGCATTGGCAGTCAGATTCTTTACCATCTGAGCCACCTAGAAAGCCTTGAAAAGAGATAACAAGACATTAATTGGTATGCCCTTTAATGATTAGTTATCATTTGCTTAGGCATTAAACAAATATTTATTTATACTAATCATATATTATTCTATTGTGCATCTAGCAGAATATCAATAGCAGCAGTAAAATATTAAGCTAATATTAATTTACCTAGCTGTTGGTGAATGACAATTTGTGCTGATTTTGGAGGAAATGAAGGTTATTTAAACAACAGATTTCTTTAAAGCAGTCTAATTATCATCAGTGAAATGAAAAGCTCAAGGCTCTGTGTTTTTCTGAATTTTCCAAGTGATGCACTCATATTTGCGCACCATTTAATTAGACCACATTGTTTATGTTCCTCTGTTGAGTGGGAAAATCCTGAAATACTTTCAGTGAGCATTTTAATGAAGTGTTTTTTTTAATTTAGTTTCTTTGTAAAAGCTTTATTGAGATAAAATTCATATACCAAGTAATCACCCATTTTAAAGTTAACAATTCAGTGTTTTTTAGTTTATTGATAGAGTTATGCAACAACCACCACAATTCAAATTTAAACATTTTAATGCTCTCCCAAAGAAATCCTAGACTCATTGAAAGTAATTCCCTATTCTACCCTAACCCATTCCTAGACAAACCCAAATTCACTTTCTGTCTTTATAAATTTGTTTATACTGGAGATGGAATCATATATGGAATCATACAATATGTGGTCTTTTGTGACTGGCTTCTTTTACTTGGCATAATGATATCAAGATTCATTCATGTTACAGCATGTATCAGTACTTCATTACTTTTATTGCTGAATAATATTCTATTGTATGGGTCTTTACATCTTGTTTCTTCTTTCATCAGTTGATCCACATTTGGGTTGTTTCTGACTTTTGTCTGTTATAAATAATGCTTATGTGAACACTTGCTTACAAGTTTTTTTGTAGACATAGTCTTTCACATCTCCAGGAGTACAGTGCTGGGTCATATGGAGACTTTATGTTTAACCTTTTGAGGAACTGCCAGACTGTTGTCTAAAAGGCCTGCACTTTTTTACATTCCTACTAACAGTGAATAAGAGTTCTAATTTCACCATATTTTTGTCAATATTATTATCTGTATTTTTGATGATAGCATCCTTATGGGTATAAAGTGGTATCTCCTTGTGATTTGGATATGCATTTCCCTGATGGCTAAATGTGGTAGGCTGAATAATGGTCTTCAAAAGATATCTGTGTCATAATCCCTGGATCTTATGTAGATATTACTTTACAGGGATAAAGGGACTTTATAAATATAAGTTAATGATCTTGAGATAGGGAAATTATCCTGGATTATGTGGGAAGGACCAATGTAATTACAAGGGATCTTTTAAAAGGGAGCAAAAGGGTCAGAGTCAGAAAAAAGGAGCTATGTCAACCAAACCAGAGGTTTAAAGGATGCCTTTGGAAGGTGGAGGGAAGGGGATAGGAGCCAGTGTGGGCTCAAGGAAAAAGGATAAATATTTAAGCCTCCGGAAGAAATGCAGCCCTACCACCACTTGATTTTAGACTTTTGATCTCCAGAACTGTTAGAGAGATATTTGTATTTTTAAAATCATTACATTTTTGGTTATTTGCTGTAACAGTAACAAAAATCTGATACAGATTTTAGCACTTGGAAGTCAGCTGTTACTGTAACAACTACTTAAATGAAGTTGGCTTTGAAATTGGGCATTGGGCAAAAAGGCTTGAATAATTTTAATGAGTGTGATATAAAAAAGCCTGTATTGCCTTGAACTATGATAGAATTATGCATGTTAAACACTGTCCATGAGGACTTAGGATGAATTGAGAACACGGTGAAAAGACCTGTATTGTTTTGAGACTACCTCAACCATATAAGCAGACTATTGATTAAAAAAAAAGTGCACCATCTAAGAGTTATGAGTTCAGTTTTATTTGGGGCTTAATGAAGACTATAGCCTTGGAGACAGACCCTCCAATAGCTTTGAGGAACTGCCTACAGAGGTGAGAGGAGGGAGATCAGTATATATATGATTTTGGTGAATGCAGTATGTGCAATCAAGCATCCATCTCACTGGAAGGTTATTGCTAGTCATGAGGAGCAAATGTCTCTATTAATGATTTTAGTTCTTTTCTATGTGTGTGAAAGAAATTGGGTATGAGAAATGATTAGATATGAGAAGGAAATTAAGTATGCAAGAAATTGGGTCCCTAAAGTGTTTTTCTGAAACTAACTCTCTGAAGGTCTCTTCTGATATTTTTTTCCCCAGAGCACAGAATGCCTCATTCCTGATCTCCTTCATGAACTCCTTTTAGGATGTGTTGAAGGTCAGTGATTATAGTGGCTAGTGACCGAACCCTTGTTGAGCTGGATTGCGATTGACATTCTTTTGTTGACAAGACTTGGTAGAAATATTGCTGTTGAAAACACTGCTGGTGAGAGATACTTGTTTAAAAGTCTGTGACTATTAAGTCCAGTGTTCCTGAATTCCTCAGGGATAGTTTCTCTCACTTCATTTTGTTCCTTTAAGTGGGCCATACTTTCTTGTTTATTTGTATGTTGTGATTTTAAAAAAATCTAGATGTTTAAATACCATAATGTAGTAGCACTGGAAATCAGATTCTCCACTTTTTCTAAGATTTGCTGCTATTGCGATTATTGAAAGCTGTAGTAATCCGTTTGTTTAATGATTTTTACTATTTTCAGAGATTGTATCCCTTGCATGTTTTGGTCACTGAAGTGTGTTCGTAGCTTATGTTCAGCTACTGTTTTGACAAGTTCCTTGAATGCCAGGAACTAAAACAGCAAACAAAATCTCCCTCTTCTCCCAGTCTTTGCATATTACTTCTGTGCTCGAGTGTTCCTTTAATACCTAGGTTACACTGGGCTTATGTAAAAGTTTACACTGAGCCTATGTAAAAGAAAAAGGAAAACGCTTAGGGTCATCTCAGATGTTTTGGAGCATTCATCTTGCACTGGACATGCACGTGGCTTTGTGAATTGCTTCATGTTAGTGTGCTTTTGAGTACCTTGCTTTCCCAAAGAACTCCCTGTTTTTCCTCCTAGACATCAAGCGATCTGCTGTGTGTCTCAGCTGTGATCTTTTGCTGCAGAGTGTGTCCGTTTTTGAGTGGTTTTGAGCAGTTTCCCTACTATCCAGGCTTGAGTTAGTTCTTCAGACGAGACCTAGGCTAGTGCCTTGTGGTAGTCCTTCATGTAGCCACCGACAGGTTAAAGCAGATATAAGCAGTAATGTAAGAGTCAGGACAGCTTGCTTCCACCACAGCAAGGATTAAGATCTCACACTGGAAATGTAAGATTTCCATCGTCCAGACTGCTGCTGAGCCAGGGAGGTGGCGGGGGAAGGGCAAATAAAAGCACCACAGAGTTTTCCTACCATTTAAAGCTGTTTTTTCTTAATTTAACATATGTTTGGCTGCTGTAAACCTTTGATTGTCTTCCAGAGTTCTAATGAAGTTGGTTGGAGTAGTTGATCTGTTAGGGGACAGGAGCTCAGGAGTTCTAATTCAC
The DNA here is from genome assembly GCF_019320065.1 of Cervus canadensis. Lineage (NCBI taxonomy): Eukaryota > Metazoa > Chordata > Mammalia > Artiodactyla > Cervidae > Cervus > Cervus canadensis. Next base: position 46,613,202 of record NC_057400.1, read on the forward strand.
TGTTTGTTTGTTTTTTTTAATTGGAGGCTAATTACTTTACAATATTGTGGTGGTTTTTGCCTTACATTGACATGAATCAGCCATGGGTGTACATGTGTTCCCCATCCTGACCCTCCCTCCCACCTCCCTCCCCATCCCATCCCTCAGGGTCATCCCAGTGTACCAGCCCTGAGTACCCTGCCTCATACATCAAACCTGGACTGGTCATCTATTTCACATATAATAATATCCATGTTTCAATGCTATTCTCTCAAATCATCCCACCCTGGCCTTCTCCCACAGAGTCTAGCAGTCTGTTCTTTAAATCTCTTTTGCTGTCTCACATATAGGGTCATTGTTACCATCTTTCTAAATTCCATATATATGTGTTAATATACTGTATTGGTGTTTTACTTTCTGACTTACTTCATTATGTATAATAGGCTCCAGTTTCATCCACCTCATTAGAACTGATTCAAATGCATTCTTTTTAATAGCTGAGTAATATTCCATTGTGTATATGTACCACAGCTTTCTTATCCATTTGTCTGCCGATGGACGTCTAGGTTGCTTCCATGTCCTGGCTATTGTAAACAGTGCTGCGATGAACATTGAGGTACATGGGTCTCTTTCAGTTCTGGTTTCCTTGGTGTGTATGCCCAGCAGTGGGATTGCTAGGTCATATGGCAGTTCTATTTCCAGTTTTTTAAGGAATCTCCACACTGTTCTCCATAGTGGCTGTACTAGTTTGCATTCCCACCAACAGTATAAGAGGGTTCCCGTTTCTCCACACCCTCTCCAGCATTTATTGTTCATAGACTTTTGGATAGCAGCCATTCTGACAATGAGATGGTACCTCATTGTGGTTTTGATTTGCATTTCTCTGATAATGAGTGATGTTGAACATCTTTCCATGTGTTTGTTAGCCATCTGTATGTCTTCTTTGGAGAAATGTCTGTTTAGTTCTTTGGCCCATTTTTTAATTGGATTGCTTATTTTTCTGGAATTGAGCTACAGGAGTTGCTTGTATATTTTTCAGGTTAATTCTTTGTCAGTTGCCTCATTTGCTATTATTTTCTCCCATTCTGAAGGGTGTCTTTTCACCTTGCTTATAGTTTCCTTTGTTGTGCAAAAGCTTTTAAGTTTAATTAAGTCTCATTTGTTTATTTTATTATTTTTTTTCATTTATTTTTATTAGTTGGAGGCTAATTACAAGCTGTGGTACATATACACCATGGAATATTACTCAGCCATTAAAAAGAATTCATTTGAATCAGTTCTAATGAGATGGATGAAACTGGAGCCCATTATACAGAGCGAAGTAAGCCAGAAAGATAAAGACCAATACAGTATACTAGCGCATATATATGGAATTTAGAAAGGTGGCAACGGTAACCCTATATTCAAAACAGAAAAAGAGACACAAATGTACAGAACAGAATTTTGGACTCTGTGGGAGAAGGCGAGGGTGGGATGTTTCGAGAGAACAGCATCATTTGTTTATTTTTGCTTTTATTTCCATTACTCTGGGAGGTGGGTCATAGAGGATCCTGCTGTGATTTATGTCAGAGAGTGTTTTGCCTATGTTTCCTCTAGGAGTTTTATAGTTTCTGGTCTTACATTTAGATATTTAATCCATTTTGAGTGTATTTTTGTGTATGGTGTTAGAAAATGTTCTAGTTTCATTCTTTTACAAGTGGTTGACCAGTTTTCCCAGCACCACTTGTTAAAGAGATTGTTTTTTCTCCATTGATATACTTGCATCCTTTGTCAAAGATAAGGTGTCCGTAGGTGCGTGGATTTATCTCTGGGCTTTCTATTCTGATCCATTTGATTGGATTGATCTATATTTCTGTCTTTGTGCCAGTACCATACTGTCTTGATGACTGTGGCTTTGTAGTAGAGCCTGAAGTCAGGCAGGTTGATTCCTCCAGTTCCATTCTTCTTTCTCAAGATTGCTTTGGCTCTTCCCGGTTTTTCTGTAATTCCATACAAACTGTGAAATTATTTGTTCTATCACACTTCACATTTTAGTTTAGAGTAAGTTACCATGGGGTCTTCCTGGATGGCTCAGTGGTAAATAATCCAAATAATCCCCATGCCAATGCTGGAAATGCAGGTTCTATTCCTGGGTGAGGAAGATCCCCTGGAGAAGGAAATGGGAACCCACTCCAGTATTCTTGCCTGGGAAATCCCATGGACAGAGGAGCCTAGTGGGCTACAGTTCATGGGGTCACAAAAATGTTGGGCACCACTTAGTGACTAAACAACAACAAACAGCAAAAACATTACCCTGACGATTAAGGATGTTTTTCTAGAACTTTTGTTTTATGTATTTATGTCTTATTATCCATTTGACTCAGCTTCTATGTATGATGCAAAGTATGGATCAAAGTCTGATCTTTTGCCTATGGATATTCTATTGTTCCAGTATGGTTATAGCAGGCAGGTAACTAGATATGAGCAGAGAAATGCAGGCAAGGGCCAGGTGGCAATAAATCACACATCTTGTAAATAGTGGGGATCCATGGGCAAAGAAAAGCAGGAATCTCCAGATTTACAGGAAACTACACAGTTTGGGTGATACGTGTCCTGGAGGCAGACAAAGAAAGGTGGGAAAAGGTGGGAACCTCCTGCATCGGAATGTAACCTGTTGCTCATTATGCTCTCATTACAAGAACATTAGCCTTGAAGATAAGAAGTACCCGTCATGCACCTATGCCATGTCACTCTGATCTAAGCTAAACAAGGACAAAAATCCCTCCTTCCCTTGGGAAGATGGAGCTGGGATGAAAATCAAGGAATATAACCCCCAAACTCCTCCTTCCCCAGTGAATATTCTGCCTCTTCATTTGTATGCCCTTCATAACCAGGAGATAGTGGAGGACAGAGGAGCCTGGTGTGCTGCAGTCCAAGAGGTCTCAAAGAGTTTCAGACAAGACTGAACAACAACAACATAACCAGCTTGCCAAAGAAACCCAGGGCAGCCCTGCTGACCTGTGTGCCTGTCTTTCCCTCTGAGAGCGTTGTTTGTTGTTAGGTTTTTTTGTCGCTAAGTCATGTCTGACTCTTTTGTGATCCCATGAACTGTAGCCTGCCAGACTCCTCTGTCCATGGGATTTTCCAGGCAAGAAGATGGAGTGGGTTGCCATTTCCTTCTCCAGAGGATCTTCCTAACCCAGGGATCGAACCCACGTCTCCTGCATTGCAGGTGGACTCTACAGTTGAGCCTCCAGGGAAGCTTCTGAGAGCATATTCTTGCTGAAATAAAATTTCATTTTAGTTTCTTAACCTCCCTGTTTCATCTTCAAATTCTTTCCATGACGAGGTAAGAACCTTAAATTCACTGAGAGTAGTACCATTTGTTGAAAAAAAACCCTACACTTTCTCTACTGAAAAAATTGAGTGAAAAGTAGAGATTTCTCACTTGCCACATTCCTCAATACATAGATATTCTCTCATATTTTCAACACTGCCTACAAGAGTGGTGCAATTATTGCAGTTGATGAATCTACACTGATACATCGTTATCCCTCGGAGTTCATAGTCTACATTAGAGTTTTTTCTTGTTATTGTACATTCTGTGGGTTTAGACAAATTTATGACATGTATATGGCAACCCACTCCAGTATTCTTGCCTAGAGAATTCCATGGACAGAGGAGCCTGGTAGGCTATAGTCCACGGGGTGGCAAAGAGTCGGACACAACTAAGCGACTGTCACTCACATTCACCATTACAGAGTCATTTCACTGCCCTAAAAACCCTTTCCTTTTTCAGAGTAGCCACAAAATAAGTATTGTGATCCTTTAAGAATATAAAAATTGGTAGGGAGAGGGGATTTGGATTTTTACTTTTTAAAGCATTTGGATCTTGTGTGTATAGTCAAAACTAAAAAAAAAAATCTTCTTTTACAATGTTTATACATTTTGGGAGAAATGTGTTCTTATATGTAAATATCTAGAGTCAGACAACTTCCTACTCTGGCGTTTCTCACAATCATCTCCTACTTGTACTATTTCATTAGTCTCCCATCTAGTCTTCCTGTTTCCATTCATTACAATTTATAGTTTTCTCCATGACCGCATCTAGAGAAATCCTTTCAAAATGTCATTGAGATCATGTTACCCTCTTTAAACTACATCAGTGGCCTTCCTTTTCACTGACAGTAAAATCCAGTGGCCTTACAATAGCCATTAAAAGGCCATATATGTTCTGGCCTTCAAACTTTCTGACTATGTCTCCTACCCCTTTCCTTTTCTTAGTTGCTGTGTTTCGGTTGTTCAGGTTCTGTTTCCGTTGTTTGTTGGATATAACATTAACAGTGCCACATCAAGTTCTTTGCACTTGCCATGCTTCTTCCTTGGAATGCTTTTTACCCAGATAGTTCTTGCTCTATGATTACACATGTTTTTTTTCAAATACTGCCTCACCTGAGGCCATATCTAACTACACAGTTTGAAACATACCTTTCTCCATTTATTTAACCCTGTTTGCTTCTTTCTGTTTTCTGTGTTGCAGTATTTACTCCCTGTATTGCTTTATTTATGTTTATTTTTTATTGTACGTCTCCCCACAACTAGAGTAGATGTTGTATGATAGTAGGGATGGTGTTTTGTTTACTGCTGTATACCTGGTCCTTAGAATAATGCCTGACGTAGAGAGGTTTAAATATATGTTACTTATTTATTGAAGTATAGTTAATTTACAATGCTGTTAGTTTCAAGTGTATAGCAAAGTGATTCAATTATACATATATGTATTGTATTCATTATATATATGTAAAACAGAGTTGAAGTTTATATAATCAGAGAAAATTTAATGAAGCCCCTTTTTTGTAATTATAGTTAAATCTCTTTAAAGCAAAAAAAAAATACACCAACTAAAAAAGATTCTCCTATTTTCTGTTTTTCTACAATTACTTCTGAAGCTTAGAAGTAGTTATATGTCAAAACTAGGAGGATACTCCACTGTTACACATTTCAGTGTGATGTTAGTTAAAATGGACATAATATATAACATTTTCCTATTCAAATTATCGACTCTAGCTGTCTGTACTAAACCATACAAAGATAAATTTAAAAATTCAGCTAGACACAAAAATAGTAAAAAGCAGACACAGTTTTGTCCTTTATTTTTAAGTATCATTTTCCTCACCATCTATATCAACCTATTATCTTTTTTTTGTTGGCAAGGACTTTTGTCTTATTCTCATTTCTGCATACATGTTCCTATGTATCCACTTCCTTATTCCTCTGTTCCTGGAAGAGTATTTTGCATTTTAATATTTCAGTAGACAGATATTTTGTTTTTAAATCCACAATTAGATTTCTGTGGTACACAGATTTGATGTGTGATGAAGCCAATAAAGAACCGTCTCAGCATGTACAATATATCAATAGCCTCATGACAGTTAGATAGATTAAGTCAAGTTAATACCAAAATAGACTATGATATATTGGTTTTTCAATAGTAGTTCATCTTCTCATAAATAGGAACTCCACTATTCAGTGTAGATAATATTTAGCACCTTTTCAGTTTGCAAATTCAAGTGACATATAGATGAAGCCTATGATAATACCTGGAAGAGAAAACTGAATCATATTACCTGTTTTGTGACAGTGGACCTGTTTAGGAAACATCAACATAAGTGGTAAAAAGCTATTAGAAATTTTCTTTTGCTGAAGTGATAAAATTTCTGCTTTTAAGTTTGAGGTATGAAAGTCCAAAGTTCAATTTTCAGCAGAAATTAATTTTTCACATTCTGGCATCAAGAATACGCTTAGTTTTGATATCTATCTGTGATAAGAGGGAAAGCCACAAAACAAAGACAAGCTCTAGAATAATTTAAAAGATTTGGTCTCTGATCTCCCACATACTTGAGAGAACAAAAACAGAGAGAAATACTTTTATGAAAAACTCTGTCGTATTTAGAAAAAAATTACTTTCACTTTATCATTTAGATACCTTCAGGAACAACTAATATAAGACTGTTTTCATAAACTTAATTGTCGTCTAAAATAACTAACAGTAAATTCAGTGTTTGCCAACAAAGGTCCATCTAGGTTTTTTAGGCTATGGTTTTTCAGTAGTCATGTATGGATGTTGAGAGTTGGACTGTAAAGAAGGCTGAGCACTGAAGAATTGATGCTTTTGAACTGTGGTGTTGGAGAAGACTCTTGAGAGTCCCTTGGACTACGAGGGGATCCAATCAGTCCATCCTAAAGGAAATCAGCCCTGAATATTCATTTGAAGGACTGATGTTGAAGCTGAAGCTCTAATACTTTGGCCACCTGATGCGAAGAGCTGACTCATTTAAAAAGACCTTGATGCTGAGAAAGATTGAAGGTGGGAGGAGAAGGGGACGACAGAAGATGAGATGGTTGGATGGCGTCACCGACCTGATGGACATGAGTTTGAGTAAACACGTGGAGTTGGTGAGGGACAGGGAGGCCTGGCATGCTGCAGTCCATGGGGTCGCAAAGAGTCAGACACGATTGAGCGACCGAACTGAACTGAACTGAAATTCAGTGTCTCTCACTCTTTTCCTCAGTAACTATTTTGGTTCTTTCTCTTTCCACATGTTGGTTTCAAAGTGAGATTGTTATTAAGATCAGGGAGTCATCCCCAAGCTTCAGATTAATTCATTACAAAGAAAGAAAATGGACAAATGGTAATTTAAGGATTATTTCTAGAAGATAAAGGGAGTAATTGTCACAGTTTTCCAGAAGACCTTTTTTCATATCCCACTGGTCCTCATTGGCTCCATTCCTAACACAGTTCTGTTTAGTGTTGGATATTAGCATCCTTCATCCTGAAGATTCTGCTTTTCTCAGTTCCAAATCCATTAATAAATCAGAAGCCCATCTTTTCTAGCAAATGAAATTTGGAATATTAGATGAATGCACTATGTGTTAGTATATGTTGTATTTGGACTCACTTGCTATAGCGGTTGGAAGCATATTTAGGCCCATAAACTCCAGCTTCCCCATCTCCATCTCTGCATACCATACACTTTGCTAGTTATTCTGAAGAAATCAGCAAATCTTTTTAACCTGTGTTTCCAGTTAAAAATAGAAAGAAGGTGGTTTGCAATGGGGTATACAATGTAGCCTTGCCCTCTTGTGCTTTCTTTGCCCAGTTAACAATTCTATGTTCTACAATAAGGAAGAAGAAAAAAAGAGGAAATTGTAACTAGTTTCTTTTTTTAATAGTGCTGCTTTGATAATTAAAGAGAATTTTCTACAGTGCTAACATTACCAGAGGTTTTGGCTATAGGTGATCTCGAAGTTCCATCTGTTGATGCTACTTGCAACACATATTTTGCTAATTGTTCTAACCACTTAATGTTTGAGGGGCAGCCGTCATTGGTTATGCAAAAGCAGAGGAAGAATGCCTAGGGAGAGTAGGGAGGCTAAGAAAGAATGCCCTGCTACGACTGATATATTTCTGTTTTTAATATCACATTTTTAAAGTTAATTATTTCCACTTGGTTAAGGACAAGTAAGTTGGGGTTATAACTCTAATGCTAGAAGGAGAAGAAATGCTCTACATGGCTCTTAGACCACAGTAGTGTGCTCCAGCCTAATACTCTACTTACATCATATTTGTTACAGCCACATTGTTCCTATTGCTAATGGTTATTCTTTTTTCTGTGATAACTTATGATTTCTGCTCTAAGTCCTATCAAGTTGCTCAGGGCTCCATCTGCCTAGCCTTTGCCTGGTTTCTTCTTACTGGAGACTTGTCATTTAGTCACTAAGTTGTTTTCCACTCTTTTGCAACCCCATGAACCATAGCCCGCCAAGCTCCTCGGTCCATGAGATTTCCTAAGCAAGCATACTGGAGTGAGTTGCCATTTCCTACTCCACGGGGTCTTCCCAATGACCCAGGGATCAAATCTGCACTTCCTGCCTTGCAGGCAGATTCTTTACTGCTGAGCCATCTGGGAAGCCGCAGGAGACTGTACCTTATTCCTAAGTCATAGTGACTGTGTTAGCAAACTGCGGTCTTGCCTTACTCTGGATAGATAAATAGCATTCTAGCATCCAGGAAGCAAACCCTGTCACCATGCTTTCAGTCTCCTAAAATTCTTTTTTGTGTTCCTACTAATTAAGGAAAATTTGGGGATATAGACATCATTAAGCAGATCAAAATGTCTTCATAATTGTAGATTCTGGGAATTACACATAGCAAATGATGCCTGTAAAGTGAAGATAGAGTAATTTCTCTGGAAATATCTATTCTTAATTCTACCCCCTTCCTTTCTGGTCCAAAGTTTAAGTCACAGAATAGTTTGTGGCTGAGATTGTATTGTGTGTGTAGGATGTATTTAAAATAGCTCCATGCATTTGCAGGGTTTTAAATGTAGGTACTAGGTCTAATGTACCTAGTTAAGAAATTGGATAAAGTCACAGTCAGCTCTAAAAACTACTATTTTTTTTTTTTTGGTTGAAATCACAAATATAATCTTACCAGTGTATCTACATCCTCCAGGAGCTTTAATATTACTTTTGATTTGGTGTATTTAAGATGTTACCAGCTACTATTCAAATAAATCCTAGAATTTAGTAGTTTATCCCTCTAGAAGTTTATTTCTTTCTCATGTTATATCCCCAAAAATGGGCTCAGTGGGCAGCCGTACATGAAGCAATTAAAAAATGCCGGCTCTTTCCATTTTATTGTGCTGCCATTCATATATGGTCATGGATAATTCTAGTTAGAGAAGAGAGTTCATAACACCTATGTGTTTCTTTCCTTTTTAGCCCAGATGTGGCACACTTTGGTCCCTCATATATTTTTGGGAAGACTATAGTCCCAGGAGAAATAAAGGCTTAAAAATGTAGTTCCTGAAGGGGCAGCCTCTTTCCAGAAACTAATCTCTTCTATGAAGACGTGACATGACAGCTACATGTGCTCAGTCATGTCCAACTCTTTGCAACTCCATGAACCTGTAGCCTGCTAGGCTCCTGTGTCCATGAAATTTTTCAGGCAGGGATACTGGAGGGGGGTGTCATTTCCAAATCCAGGAGATCTTCTTGACCCAGAGATCAAACCTGCATCTTTTGTGTCTCCTTCATTGGCAAGTGTATTCTTTACCACTGAACCACCTGGGAAGCCCTTCTTCTATGAAAGGGGAACACAAATTGTTAGGAGGACTGGTAATTACTTGGTCAATTTTCATTCTAATCCCAAAGAAAGGCAATGCCAAAGAATGCTCAAACTATTGCACAGTTGTACTCATCTCACACACTAGTAATATAATGCTCAAAATTCTCCAAACTACGCTTCAGTAATACGTGAACTATGAACTATCAGATATTCAAGCTAGATTTAGAAAAGGCAGAAGAACCAGAGATCAAATTGCCAACATCCGCCAGATCATTGAAAAAGCAAGAGAGTTCCAGAAAAACATCTATTTCTGCTTTATTGACTACACCAAAGCCTTTGACTGTGTGAATCACAATAAACTGTGGAAAATTCTGAAAGAGATGGGAATACCAGACCACCTGACATGCCTCTTGAGAAATCTGTGTGCGGGTCAGGAAGCAACAGTTAGAACTGGACATGGAACAACAGACTGGTTCCAAATAGGAAAAGGAGTACGTCAAGGCTGTATATTGTCACCCTGCTTATTTAACTTACATGCAGAGTACATCATGCAAAATGCCGGGCTGGATGAAGCACAAGCTGGAATCAAGATTGCTAGGAGAAATATCAATGACCTCAGATATGCAGATGACACCACCCTAATGGCAGAAAGTGAAGAACTAAAGAGCCTCTTGATGAAAGTGAAAGAGGAGAGTGAAAATATTGGCTTAAAGCTCAACATTCAGAAGACTAAGATCATGGCATCCAGTTTCATTACTCCATGGCAAATAGATGGGGAAAGAGTGGAAACAGTGGCTGACTTTATTTTTTTGGGCTCCAAAATCACTGCAGATGGTGACTGCAGCCATGAAATTAAAAGACGCTTACTCCTTGAAAGGAAAGTTATGACCAACCTAGACAGCATATTAAAAAGCAGAAACATTACCTTGCCAACAAAGGTCTGTCTAGTCAAGGCTATGGTTTTTACAGTAGTCATGTATGGATGTGAGAGTTGGACTATAAAGAAAGCTGAGTGCAGAAGAATTGATGCTTTTGAACTGTGGTGTTGGGAGAAGACTCTTGAGAGTCCCTTGGACTGCAAGGAGATCCAACCAGTCCATCCTAAAGGAGATCAGTCCTGGATGTTCATTGGAAGGACTGATGCTGAAGCTGAAACTCCAATACTTTGTCCACCTGATGTGAAGAGCTGACTCATTTGAAAAGACCCTGATGCTGGGAAAGATTGAAGGAGGGAGGAGAAGGGGAGAACAGAGGGTGAGATGCTTGGATGCCATCACTGAGTCGATGGACGTGAGTTTGAGTAAACTCCGGGAGTTGGTGATGGACAGGGAAGCCTGGTGTGCTAAAGTCCATGGATGGGGTTGCAAAGAGTTGGACATAACTGAGTGACTGAACTGAACTGAAGTGAATTACTTGCTTAACAGTAATATTGTTCACCAGAGAGACTGCCTTAATAATCATTCTAGAAAAACACAAACACTGATCTTGGTAAATACTTCATAACCTGGCAGGAGCACTTGGGCATTTCAGATTCTGTTGCAAATCAAAGAACAAAAAGATGCTGGGAAAATCTATTTTGCTTGAAAATCTACCCTAAAAAAATATGACCTTTAGTCATGCTGGCAATCTGAGGTAATCCAGTGAAACCTCCCACAAAAATTATTATAAAAATTTTTAAATGTTTTAAACAAATTCAACTCTTTGAAATAGCAAAACACTAAATAAAGCAGGCAGTAACTATAGGAGGGTTTCCTTTGAAAAAAACGGTGATAAGTAAGATTACAAGTGCTTGACTTTTCTTTTTTTGTCTCAGAATACATCTACAAACACACTTCTCAGCTCCATTAGCAAAAAGGCATAGCCTTATCAGCTCAGGCTAACAGTGGACAAAATTAAAAAGTTGACGGAATATTTGGAAATTGAGGGAGAAATCCTGGGTGCCAGAGAGCCTCATGAGGTGTAACTTCCATCTGTACATAATATAAATTACACATGCAGAAGAAAGTTATTCCACTTACCCTTTAATTCACTCAGCTCCAAGTTCACTGTTGCCTATTCTGCAAAAATAGATGTGGATCCTCTGAATAGCGTTTTCCTTTTCCAGTATTGTTATTGGAAGGTGCTGGAGAGACGTTGAAGGAGGGAGGAATTGAGCTTTCTCGTTCTGGTTTGTTCCCAGGCAGCTGCTACAGCTTTATGCACCTTCCCCTGACTCAGCTCTGGCTCCCGCAGCCTGGATGCCTTCTCTGGTGTCCACCTCTCACCAAACACAGCAGCAGTCAGCATTTACCTGAGCATCTCTCTCAGGCAAGTTTGTGGCAGAATGATTTCAAGGAAGCAACTGTCCTTGAGAAGCCTTCCCTGGCATTTTAGAGGGTGGATTTCTAGTAGATGCACCTCTCCAGTAAATTCTTCATCTCAGCCCTGAAACCTCTTTTTTGGACTACGGATGTTAAGAAATGTCTTCTGCACCTGTGACATTTTTGCACACTATCTGTAGGAAAGGGAGACAGGGTTGGAAAAAGTCACTCAAAGCAGCCACTGAGTAATTTATAGCTTTGTTTCCAGGGTTATTTTGAAAAGTAATGCTGTTAGGATATTTTTGAAAAGAAGACATAAAGGTTAAGTTAAAATGAAAAGATTTTTAGAACAAGCCTCTGAAATGGGTGGGGTGAAGTTCATAAATTTCCTCTTTTTTAAGATTATGTTTAAGGAAAGCAAATAAAGTGAAATTTTAGAATTTATTTCCTGTGAAATAACTCAGAAGAAATGATATATTCTCTCTGTTTTAACAACAAAAAAGGTTATGATAATACTTGATTAGTTGTTCAGTTGGATTAGAATCAACTATCTTTAGAAAGGGGCTTCCTTTCCAGGTGGCTCAGTGGATAAAGAATATGCCTACAATGCAGGAGATGCAAGAGACTTAGTTTCGATACCTGGGTTCGGAAGATCCCCTGGAGGAGGGCACAGCAACCCACTCAAGTATTCTTGCCTGGCGAATCCCATGGACAGAGGAGCCTGGCCGGCTGCAGTCCATAGAGTTGCCAAGCGTTAGAGATGACTGAAGTGACTGAAAACACACACATACACACACCTTGAGCAAAATCCATTAAAAAGTGTTCACCTCTCCTCACCTCTTTCCAGTTGCAGTGAGACAATATTAGTGATGTTCAGTTCGTGTTGGGGTAGGGATGCAAGTCAAAATATCGTATAGGCATGCTTATATTCTATAGCCATATTATATACATAGGTAGGTATATAACAGTATATATGTGTATTATATATATAAAGGTATAGTATTATATAGGTATATGTTATATAGGTATATTATATAGCTATAAATATATATATATTTATACATATATATCTGTATATAGGTATACTGTTAAAGTGCTGCACTCAGTATGTCAGCAAATTGAAAACTCAACAGTGGCGACAGGTCTGCAAAAGGTCAGTTTTCATTCCAATCCCAAAGAATGGCAATGCCGAAGACTGTTCAAACTACCATACAGTTGCACTCATTTCACATGCTAGCAAGGTAATGTTCAAAATCCTTCAAGCTAGGCTTCAGCAAGATATGAACCTAGAACTTCCAGATGCACAAGGTAGGTTTAGAAAAGGCAGAGGAACCAGAGATTAAATTGCCAACATTTGCTGGATCATAGAAAAAGTAAAAGAATTCTAGAAAAACATCTACTTCTGCTTCATGGATTATGCTAAAGCCTTTAACTGTGTGGATCACAACAAACTGTGGAAAATTCTTAAAGCAACAGAAATACCAGACCACCTCACCTGTCTCCTGACAAACCTGTAGGCAGGTCAAGAAGCAAGAGTAGAATCAGACATGGAACAATGGACTGGCTCAAGATTGGGAAAGGAGTACAAGACTGTATGTGGTCTCCCTGCTTATTTAACTTACATGCAGAGTGGTGGTGGTATAGTTTAGTTTACTAAGTCATGTCTGACTCTTGCTACCCCATGGACTCTAGTCTACCATGCTCCTCTGCCCATGAGATCTCCCAGACAAGAATACTGGAGTGGGGTGCCATTTCCTTCATCATGTGACATGCCAGGCTGGATGAGTCACAAGCTGGAATCAAGATTGCCAGGAGGAATATCAACAACCTTAGATGCAGATGACACCACCCTAATGGCAGAAAGTGAAGAGAAACTAAGGAGCCTCTTAATGAAGGTGAAGGAAGAGAGTGAAAAAGCTGGCTTAAAACTCAACATTCAAAAAACTAAGATCATAGTATCTGGTCCCATCACTTCATGGCAAACAGATGGGGAAAAATGGAAGTGGTGACAGATTTTATTTTCTTGGGCTCCAAAATCACTGCAGACAGTAATTGCAGCCATGAAATTAAAAGATGATTGCTCTTTGGGAGAAAGGCTATGACAAAACTAAACAGAGTGTTAAAAAGCAGAGACATCATTTTGCCAACAAAGGTCAATCTAGTCAAAGCTGTGGTTTCTCCAGTAGTCATGTATGGTTGTGAGAGTTGGATCATAAAGTAGGCTGAGCACCAAAGAACTGATGCTTTCAAATTGTGGTTTTAGAGAAGGTTCTTGAGAGTCCCTTGGACAGCAAGGCAATCAAACCAGTCAATCCTAAAGGAAATTCACCCTGAGTATTCACTGGAAGTACTGATGCTGAAGTTCCAATACTTAGGCCACTTGATGTGAAGAGCGGACCTATTAGCAAAGACCCTGATGTTGGGAAGATTAAGAGCAAGTGATAGAGGATGAAGAAGGGGGTGACAGTATGAGATGGTTGGATAGCACCACCAACTCAATGGACATGAATTTGAGCAAACTCCGGAAGACAGTGAAGGACAGGAAAGCTTGGCATGCTGCAGTCCATGGGGTCACAAAGAGTCGGACACGACTTAGTGACTAAACAACACCAGCAATGCTTATATTAATTTCTTCTTAATAGGTGAGATTTCTTTGAATTCTGCAGCACTTGAGTCTTTAGAGACTCTGAAGAAAATTTACCTGTGCATCAGAAAAACCCAGGGGAAGAAATCTGATTGTCCACTCTTATAGCTGTTAGGTGTCTTAGGAGTATTTTCAGAAAGTGGAATAAAGCTCATTATATCTAATTTTGCTCACATGTGCCTTCCTTTCTATTTTCTCTGCAGCTAAGATATATAGAAAACCTTGGGATATGAAGTTAGTCTGTTTGAATGGAAATTCTATTTTTTTCTATACAACTATTAGAGCCACTAAATGAAACATTATACTTAATAAAAAGAATAATGTTTGAGGATCCTTAGACAGTTTCAGGATCAAATTATAACTAAAATTTTATTTTTGTTTAATTTTAAAAGTTCTAATTCTTTTATTGGTTTAGAAAATATCTTGTACATTTCTAAAAATAATTTCTTGGTTTCTAAGAGGTTTGTAACAATAAATTTTATTTCAAAAGGGGACGAACATGTATACTGGCTTGAGCAAACGAGTACTTCTAAGGTGGACAGTGATAGCCAAGTTTCTCACTCTTAGGAAGAAAGCCTCAGTCTAGAATGAGCTGTATGGAGCTAGATTAGCGATAGAGCTATCAGTATGGACTCAACATTTAACTTAATACAGATGTATAGATATAGAAGTTATCCCTTAGTATCCGAGGGGGATTGGTTCCAGGAGCCCCCCATGGATACCAAAATTTGTGGGTATTCAGTTCAATTCAGTTGCTCAGTCATGTCCAACTCTATGTAACCCCATGGACTGCAGCACACCAGGCTTCCCTGTTCATCACCAATTCCCAGAACTTGCTCAAACTCACGTCCATCATGTTGGTCGGTGATGCCATCCAACCATCTCATACTCTGTCATCCCCTTCTCCTCCTGCCTTCAGTCTTTCTGAGCATCAGGGTCTTTTCTAATAGGTCAGTTCTTCACATCAGGTGGCTAATGTATTGGAGCTTCAGCTTCAGCATCAGTCCTTCCAATGAATATTCAGGACTGATTTCCTTTGGGATGGCTTGGTTGGATCTCCTTGCATTCCAAGGACCCTCAAGAGTCTTCTCTAACACCACAGTTCAAAAGCATCAATTCTTCAGCACTCAGCTTTCTTTATGATCCAACTCTCAACATCCATACATGACTACTGGTAAAACCATAGCTTTGACTAGATGGACCTTTGTCTGTAAAGTAATGTCTCTGCATTTTAATATGCTGTCTAGGTTGGTCATAGCCTTTCATCTAAGGAGCAAGCAGCTTTTAATTTTATGGCTGTAATCACCATCTGGGGTGATTTTGGAGAAAAGAAAATAAAGTCTGTCACTGTTTCTATTGTTTTCCCATCTACTTACCATGAAGTGACAGGACCGGATGCCATGATCATTGTGTTTTGAATGTTGAGTTTTAAACCATCTTATTCACTCTCCTCTTTCACTTTCATCAGGAGGCTCTTTAGTTCCTCTTCACTTTCTACCATAAGGGTGGTGTCATCTGCGTATCTGAGGTTATTGATATTTCTCCCAGCAATCTTGATTCCAGCTTGTGCTTCATCCAGGCGGCATTTTACATGATGTACTCTGCATGTAAGTTAAATAAGCAGGGAGACAACATACAGCCTTGATATACTCCTTTCCCATTGTGGAACCAGTCTGTTGTTCCACGTGCAGTTCTAACTTTTGCTGCTTGACCTGCATACAGGTTGTCTCAGGAGCCAGGTCAGGTGGTCTGGTATTCTCCCATCTCTTGAAGAGTTTTCCAAAGATTGTTGTAATCCACAGAGTCAAAGGCTTTAGTGTAGTCAATCAAGTGGAAGTAGGTGTTTTTCTGGAATTCTTTTTCCAACAGACATTGGCAGACATTGTCAATTTGTCCAACAGACATTGGCAATTTGACCTCTGGTTCCTCTGCCTTTTCTAAATCCAGCTTCAGCCTCTGGAAGTTCTCTGTTCACATACTGTTGAAGCCTGGCTTGGAGAATTTTGAGCATTACTTTACTAGTGTGTGAGATGAGTACAATTGTGCAGTAGTCTGAACACTCTTTGGCATTGCCTTTCTTTGGGATTGGAATGAAAATTTACCTTTTCCAGTCCTGTGGCCACTGCTGAGTTTTCCAAATTTGCTGGCATATTGAGTGCAGCACTTTCACAGCATCATCTTTGAGGATTTGAAATAACTCAACTGGAATTCCATCACCTCCACTAGCTTTGTTCATAGTGATGCTTCCTAAGGCCCACTTGACTTCATACTCTAGGATGTCTGACCCTAGGTGAATGATTACACCATTGTGATTATCTGGGTCATGAGATCTTTTTTGTACAGTTCTTCTGTGTATTCTTGCCACCTCTTCTTAGTATCTTCTGCTTCTGTTAGATCCAGTCCGTTTCTCTTCTTGCTTGTGCCCATCTTTGCATGCAGTGTTCCCTTGCTATCTCTTATTTTCTTGAGGAGATCTCTAGTCTTTCCCATTCTATTGATTTCCTCTATTTCTTTGCATTGATCACTTCAGAAGGCTTTCTTATCTCTCCTTGAGTCCCTTTTATAATATATGGTGATAGTACAATGAATGCAGTCTGCCCTCCTTATGAATCCCTGGATGTAAAACCCATGCATATGGAGGGCAGACTCTAATTACAGATACATATGGATATATTTTCTCCCTCAGAGGGCTTAGAAGCAGTGATAGCAGAGTTGTAGTGGGCATATCAAGTACAGAGATTGTGGTTTGCTCTGACAAAGGGAATCAGGAATCCTTGGATAAATGGTGGATTCTATTGATGGAGTAGAGAAAATACAAGATAAAGCTAGAGCAACTTGTCCTACAGAAATTAGGAAAGTGCTAAAAAAAGATGTGGGCAGTGGTGCTAGGAACATGTCAAGGGGACTCGGGAGTCAACTCCAAAGAGTTGTTAATGATATTATTGCTTAAATTCTGGAATGATTTTAGCAATAAAATAAATAATATAGTGTCAGGCTAGAAAAATAAATATGCATGAATAATACTGATATAACAAAGTGGTCAAATTATAAGAGACAAACCTTTCCTATAGAATTTCAAATAATTCATATGGTTACTTCCCTTATAGTTCATATAGCTCAATCCCCTCATCTCTGCTCCTTCCTGAGTTTTGGCCATATTTGGTGACTTGCTTCCGAAAGAGTAGAGTATGAACAGGGCTGAAGGAATTTCCTTGAAGAAACATGACAAACTGCACCTTGGCCAGGTGCAAGGTTAATAGCATCAGTGATGAGTCATACCCTTGATTTGATATGAGAATGGCATTTTACCTCTGTGATCTTCCTTCATGAAATCTGTTTTCCCAGATGAATCATGAAAAAAGCATCAGACAACCTCATTTGAGGAACATTCTAAAGAATACTTGAACTCAAGGTTGTAAAGGGCTTATAAAATTAGGGAAGTTTTAAAAATGGTCACAGACTAGGTAAGACTAAAGAGACATGATGACTAAAGTTAATCTGGCATGATGGACTGAATCCTGGAAGACAGAAAGGACATTAATGGAAAAACTATTGAAATCTGAATTAAGTATGGAGCTTAGTTAATACGAATGAACCAATGTTGTCTTTTAGTTGTGACAAATGTACAATGGTAATGTATACCGGAACTGTATGCTATTATTACATCTTTTCTATAAATCACAAACTCCTTTAAGACAAAAATGTTTACCAAAAATATTTTAAAAATTAAATCTATATAAATTGGCAGACCCCAGTCTGTCATTTTACCTCGCAGTGCAATGATCTGTATGAAATAAAACTTATGTTATGTGCAAGTACATTTCAGAAACGTAATCCATGTCTCAAACCAGCATTCGGTTGAAATTAAAAACACTTACAGATGCCATGAAGAAAACAAGGGATGAGAAGAAATTATGCAATAGTTATATCATTCTTTTATAAACAAAAGAGAGGAAAAATCCTAAGATAATATTTATCCCTTGGTGCCAAACTTTAGGGTCTTTCAGATACTCTGATCAGCAAATATGAAGAATACAAAAGATATAGTAATTCATTGTAAAGTAATATTTTAGAATTTCAAGGGCATTCGGCTTCACTTACACACACACACACACACACATATGTATGTCTCAAACAGTGCTTTAGTACTCCAAGATAAGTTGCACTATTAAATCTACTATTGAAGAGTTTGGATTATTTCCCAGTTCCTCAATATCTTCATTCATTTTGCTCTTTTATATCCCATATTACTGCCCTGGTTTAGCTAGAATACCTTCCTAGAAGAGCTCTTGACAAGTTTTGCAAAGTAAGTATTTTCTGAAAAAGAACTCTTAAAATAAGTTTAATAAGATTTGTTAGGTTTCTTCTAAAATTTCTGGATAAGAATACTTTCAAGTGAAAAGAATTTAAAACAGAGCATTCTAGCCTTAGGAACCTGGAATATTAGGTCCATGAATCAAGGCAAATTGGAAGTGGTCAAACAGGAGATGGCAAGAGTGAACGTCGACATTCTAGGAATCAGCGAACGAAGATGGACTGGAATGGGTGAATTTAACTCAGATGACCATTATATCTACTACTGTGGGCAGGAATCCCTTAGAAGAAATGGAGTAGCCATCATAGTCAACGAAAGAGTCCAAAATGCAGTACTTGGATGCAATCTCAAAAACAAGAGAATGAACTCTGTTCGTTTCCAAGGCAAACCATTCAATATCACAGTAATTGAAGTATATGCCCCGGCCAGTAATGCTGAAGAAGCTGAAGTTGAATGGTTCTATGAAGACCTACAAGACCTTTTAGAACTAACACCCAAAAAAGACGTGCTTTTCATTATAGGGGACTGGAATGCAAAAGGAGGAAATCAAGAAACACCTGGAGTTAACAGGCAAATTTGGCCTTGGGAGTACAGAATGAAGCAGGGCAAAGGCTAATAGAGTTTTGCCAAGAGAATGCACTGGTCATGGTAAACACCTTTTTCCAACAGCACAAGAGAAGACTCTACACATGGACATCACCAGATGGTCAACTCCGAAATCAGATTGATTATGTTCTTTGCAGCCAAAGATGAAGCCCTATACAGTCAGCAAAAACAAGACTGGGAGCTGACTGTGGCTCAGATCATGAATTCCTTATTGCTCAAATTCAGAGTTAAATTGAAGAAAGTGGGGAAAACCACTAGACCATTAAGGTGTGACCTAAATCAAATCCCTTATGATTATACAGTGGAAGTGAGAAATAGATTTAAGGGACTAGATCTGATAGAGTGCTTGATGAACTGTGGACGGAGGTTCATGACATTGTACAGGAGACAGGGATCAAGACCACCCCCAAGAAAAAGAAATGCAAAAAAGCAAAATTACTGTCTCAACACCCTTACAAATAGCTGTGAAAAGAAGAGAAGCTAAAAGCAGAAGAGAAAAGCAAAGATACACCCATTTGAATGCAGAGTTCCAAAGAATAGCAAGGAGAGATAAGAAAGCCCTCCTCAGCGATCAATGCAAAGAAATAGAGGAAAACAATAGAATGGGAAAGACTAGAGATCTCTTCAAGAAAACTAGAGATACCAAGGGAATATTTTATGCAAAGATGGGCTCAATAAAGGACAGAAATGGTATGGACCTAACAGAAGCAGAAGATATTAAGAAGAGGTGGCAAGAATACACAGAAGAACTGTACAAAAAAGATCTTCACGACCCAGATAATCACAATGGTACGATCACCCACACTCACCTAGAGCCAGACATCCTGGAATGTGAAGTCAAGTGGGCCTTAGGAAGCATCACTACGAACAAAGCTAGTGGAGGTGATGGAATTCCAGTTGAGCTATTTCAAATCATAAAAAAGGATGCTGTGAAAGTGCTGCACTCATATGCCAGCAAATTTGGAAAACTCAGCAGTGGCCACAGGACTGGAAAAGGTCAGTTTTCATTCCAATCCCAAAGAAAGGCAATGCCAAAGAATGCTCAAACTACCACACAATTGCATTCATCTCACACGCTAGTAAAGTAATCCTCAAAATTCTCCAAGCCAGGCTTCAGCAATACATGAACCATGAACTTCCAGATGTTCAAGCTGGTTTTAGAATAGACAGAGGAACCAGAGATCAAATTGCCATCCACTGGATAATCGAAAAAGCAAGAGAGTTCCAGAAAATCATCTATTTCTGCTTTATTGACTATGCTAAAGCCTTTGATTGTGTGGATCACAATAAACAATGGAAAATTCTGAAAGAGATGGGACTTTCAGAACACCTGACTTGAGAAACCTGTATGCAGGTCAGGAAGCAACAGTTAGAACTGGACATGGAACAACAGACTGGTTCCATAGGGAAAGGAATATTTCAAGGCTGTATATTGTCACCCTGCTTATTAACTTATATGCAGAGTACATCATGAGAAATGGTGGGCTGGAAGAAGCACAAGCTGGAATCAAGATTGCCAGGAGAAATATCAATAACCTCAGATATGCAGATGACACCACCCTTATGGCAGAAAGTGAAGAGGAACTAAAGAGCCTCTTGATGAAAGTGAAAGAGGAGAGTGAAAAAGTTGGCTTAAAGCTCAACATTCAGAAAACTAAGATCATGGCATCCAGTCCCATCACTTCATGGCAATTAGACATGTGGAAACAGTGTCTGACTTTATTTTTATTTATTTTTCTGGGCTCCAAAATCACCGCAGATCGTGACTGCAGCCATGAAATTAAAAGACGCTTACTCCTTGGAAGGAAAGTTATGACCAACCTAGACAGCATATTAAAAAGCAGAGACATTACTTTGTCAACAAAGGTCCATCTAGTCAAGGCGTGGTTTTTCCAGTGGTCATGTATGGATATGAGAGTTGGAGTATAAAGAAAGCTGAGCACCAAAGAATTGATGCTTTTGAACTGTGGTTTTGAAGAAGACTCTTGAGAGTCCCTTTGACTGCAAGGAGATTCAACCAGCCCATCCTAAAGGAGGTTGGTCTTGGGTGTTCATTGGTAGGACTGATGTTGAAGCTGAAACTGCAATACTTTGACCACCTGATATGAAGAGCTGACTCATTTAAAAAGACCCTGATGCTGGGAAAGATTGAGGGCAGACGAGAAGGGGACGACAGAGGATGAGATGGTTGCATGGCATTACCGACTCAATGGACATGGGTTTGGGTGACTCCGGGAGCTGATGATGCACAGGGAGTCCTGGCGATCTGCGGTTCATGGGGTCCAAAAAGTCAGACAGGACTTCGCGACTGAACTGAACTGAACTGACAGTGGTTAGCATATAGTAAACGATCAAACTAAAAGGCTACAATGACTAAATGTTCATGATTCCTTTTTGCCAACCTATACTACTTGGCTTGTACTTACAATTCCATTATTCTACATGTTAGTAAGTGATGTTACATACAAGTAGTTCTTTCACAGCATTCATTATCTAAGGGGGGACTGGTGGGGAATATAAGCTCTCAGGCCCTCTTCTGTTTGTTGTTGTTCAGGCAATAAGTCATATCCGACCCTGTGACACCATGGACTGCAGCATGCCAAGCTCCTCTGCCCTCCTGTATCTTCTGGAGTTTGCTCAAATTCATGTCCATTGAGTTGGTGATTCTATCTAACCATCCCTTCCTCTGCCATCCCCTTCTCCTCTTGCCTTCAATCTTTCCCAGCATCAGGTTCTTTTCCAAATGTAGCCTCTTCACATCCGGTGGCCAAAGTATTGGAGCTTCAGCATCAGCCTTCTCTATAATGGATGGCAAAGCTGTATCAATACTGTTAGGGTGTTTCCTGAAGAGAATCTACTGGTGCTGATCTTTAGAAACAAACACAGAAAGAAACCAGGAGAGAGGTTATCAGAAATGCAACAGGGGATGTGGACAGGGCACCAACATTTTCCTTCCAGTCTTGCAAATAAGTTATCTTCCCTCTTGTCACAGCAAGTGTCCTGGAACACTTTCTACCATTCACCTTTTGGAATTCAACTCAAAATCACTGTCTTGGGAATACTTTACCTAATTTTTAGTTTTTGATGATACATATTTAATATCTACTAATTGCCTAGTATTTTCTTCTTCCTCATATTATCTATCAGCATAACCACACCTGCTGCTGCTGCTACTAAGTCACTTCAGTTGTGTCTGACGCTTTGTGACTCCATGGACTGTAGCCTACCAGGCTCCTCTGTCCATGGGATTCTCCAGGCAAAAATATTGGAGTGGGTTCCCATGCCCTCCTCCAGGGAGCCTTCCTGACCCAGGAATCAAACCTGTTTGGGAAGTTAAGACAAGCCTATCCCACTGAAGATATTCCGTGTTTTCCAAAATTAGTTAAACCCCATCTGAATGAATGCATTTTCAGCTCAATAGCTCAATCATTTATTTAACAAGACTTTATTATTATTATGAATGCTGGCTTTGTGCTGAGCCACAGAGGTGTGGAAGTTACTGGGGATACAAATATATGAGGAAAATATATGTTGGCTTTAATAATATCTAGTCAATTGGAAAAGATATTAAACAAATGAGGACACACATATTTACTTCAGAATAGTTGATAAATGATTTGAAGGTAAAATATGGCCAAAAATGATGTTAGTAGATACACAAAATTATATTATGATATAGTTTATGTTATATACAAAGCATACAGCTAGAATATATAATTTGGGGATTTATGATGCAGAAGAGAGTTGTTGGATTTTACATTTTCAGATATATTTTGTTCATATATGGCTTTGGAGAAATCAAAATACTTTTATCTACCTTAGTATGAATATCCTTCATTCTCAGTTCCAATAGTTATTATTGCTGTGATTATGCTATCATTTTGTATTGATTTTAGATGTCATTTGAGTGTTAAACCTGTTTTCTCAACTAAATCTGTAATGCTCATGTTTTCTGAACAACTTAGATTCTTTTTCAAGTGCAGAAAAATATCAGAACACCTTCCTCTGTTGTGAGGGAAGATGGTAAATAAAATTCCAAAATGAAAACAGTTCAAAAAATAATAAAGTTCCATAAGGAAACTGAGTATATATAAGGCACAGAAGTCAAGCAATGAATATTTAATGAACAAAGAACAAATACCACTGATAAAATGTCTAAGTAATTAGATTAAAAGAGGTCATGTAACACATGATTCCTGACTTTAGTGTGCTTTCCAACAGTTGAAGAGATGATGTAATTGCATCACCAGCAAAAACATGACAATAGCGATCATTTATTGAACATCTGTTGTTTCAAGTACTATGCTGCTGCTGCTGCTGCTGCCAAGTCGCTTCAGTCGTGTCCGACTCTGTGCCACCCCATAGATGGCAGCCCACCAGGCTCCCCCGTCCCTGGGATTCTCCAGGCAAGAATACTGGAGTGGGTTGCC
Source organism: Cervus canadensis (assembly GCF_019320065.1). Classification (NCBI taxonomy): domain Eukaryota; kingdom Metazoa; phylum Chordata; class Mammalia; order Artiodactyla; family Cervidae; genus Cervus; species Cervus canadensis. The sequence goes on from NC_057400.1 coordinate 46,636,585, forward strand.
ATTTCCTTCTCCAATGCATCAAAGTGAAATTGAAGGTGCTCAGTCGTGTCCGACTCTTTGAGACCCCATGGACTGTAGCCTACCAGGCTCCTCTGTCCATGGGATTTTCTAGGCAAGAGTACTGGAGTGGGCTGCCATTGCCTTCTCCATTCAAGTACTATACTTTATGTGTATTTCTATTTAATTCAAATAAACCAGTGAGTTAGGAACTATTATTATCTAGGTTTTACATCTAATTATAGATATAATATTCTGAATCCTGGCTTAGAGAACCTGACTGATAAGATCTAGCATGAGGAAGATGGCATTTTATAAAGAAAGGATTATGGAAAATGCCTATACATTATTTCAAAAAAATGGAACAACACACAATAAACAATACGCAATATATAACATTCTAGATGGATTAAGTCACTCAAGGATTTTAATGTATTGTTTTGAGAAACTGAAGAAAAAATTGTAGTTTGTGAAAAACAGGCTACTTTAAAAATACAATGCAAACCAAGCCCATAAGTAATCAGTAAATTTGACTAAAAATTCTTTTTTATTTCTGAAATTCAGAACACTCTGAATGTAAAATTAAAATATAAACTACAGAGAATTCCCTTCTCTGTAGCATTTGTAGATCACAGTGTATGATCAGGCCATTTAAGATGGTGTTCTCTTGCTCTCTGTACATGCCCTGCTAAACCAGTCCCTGCTTCATTCACAGGACTATCCAATCCTCTTAAATATAAAGCTTAATCAGTAACTGCCAATGTGCTTGCTGCCTGCCGCAGCGAGTGAGTGTTCTAATCCTGAGGCAACAATGGCTTCCCCATTAGTTTATTATTAGCTACCCTCCACTATGGTGATTAACCTGGGGGACTGTGAGGGACACTGCCCAGCTGCTGGTCTTCCTGTTAGCTGAAGCAACCTGATGTCAGCTTCTCTATAAATGGTAGTCTCCTTGTCCCTGGAATAATGAAGAGTGTTGTTATGTTGCCGCACATGGTCAAGCTTTACTCCAGCGCCTTTGCTTTGGGCATGTAAGATTTCCCTATCCAGTAAACCACTGATGTCTCTGTCACTGTCTCTGGGCTTTTGGGTTGAGGCTGGACGACTACAAGGTTTGCAGGCCTGGGGGGTGATGCCCAACAAACGTGAAGCAAGTGTTCCTTCTGCCATGACTAGAAAACTGAGGCAAACCATAACAGTGGTGTTTAAAACATAGGCTAGCTGTGAGAACAAAAAATTATGTGAACTAAAGTTTCAGAGAGGAAAGAGCTTTCCTTTGGTGAGATAACCACAGCCAACTATTTTCTTTCTTGGGGAAAATTTCCAGTTCTTAGTTTAAACCACAGATTACTTTAGCTTTTGTTTAGGGACTTAACTAAGGGGAAGATAAGCCAACATATTTCTAAGAGCATTCTAGGTTGTATGAAGGATGAGAATCTAGATAGAACTCATATACATGACTAGTTTTACCCACAAAGTGTGGTGTCTCAGAGTTTAAAGCAAGAATCTAAAGAGGTATGCTCAAAATCTCTGACATACAGAACTGAACATTCCACTGTCTTTTTGGTCTGAGGCAAAAGGTTTCCTAGGCTATAAATTAAAAGATTTTGGTGGAGAATATTAAAGAAATAAGGAAGAGCCAGAAATAGATTAAATTTCCTAAAAAATGAACCCTTGCTCCCCACCTAGTTCAATCCCGAGTTGAATGAATGGAATCAGAATCACACCTTATCTGCCTATGAACGCTAAGAGGATACCTTCTTTTGGGGGTAAATAGCATCACCTGGTGGTTCAGACGATAAAGTGTCTGCCTACAATGATGGAGACCTGGGTTCAATCCCTGGTTTGGGAAGATCTCCTGGAGAAGGAAATGGCAACCCACTCCAGTATTCTTGCCTGGAAAATCCCATAGATGGAGGAGCCTGGTAGGCTACATTCCACGACTGAGTGACTTCACTTCACTTAGCATCACCTGAAACCTCTAGTTTTCTTCCCCGTGCACATTATTTAATGTAAAATAAAACCCACAAGCTATGCAAATTGGCAGAAAAATGTGCTTAAAAATCTTGAAACAGGTGATAGGGTTAGACCAATAGATGGTGCATACACATTGGACTTAGGAGGACAAAGACATTAAAGCAACTATATAAATGTTAATTAAAATAGATTAATATATGGACAGATGCATTAAAAGATGTTTAATTTAACCAGAGTTTTCATATCTACACATAAAAGGATTTCTGGAACTGAAAACAGAGTATCTGAATAATTCAACATAGTGGAAGGCAAGATTAATAACCTGAAGACATCCAATAGAAAATACCCAAACTAAATCAAAGAGTGGTGGTGGTTGGAGGGGGGAAGAATGGAAATAAAAACAAGTATAGAGTATGAAAGAAATGAGTCAGTTCAGTCACTCAGTCATGTCCCACTCTTTGTGACCCCATGGACTGCAGCACCATAGACTTCCCTGTCCATCACCAACTCTCAGAGCTTGCTCAAACTCATGTCCATCAAGTCGGTGATGCCATCCAACCATCTCATCCTCTGTTGTCCCCTTCTCCTCCTGCCTTCAATCTCTCCCAGCATCAGGGTCTTTTCCAATGATTCAGTTCTTCGCATCAGGTGGCCAAAGTATTAGATTTCAGCTTCAGCATCAGTCCTTCAAATGAATATTCAGGGTGATTTTCCTTTAGGATTGACTGGTTGGATCTCCTTGCAGTCCAAGGGACTCTCAAGAGACTTCTCCAACACCACAGTTCAAAAGCATCAAACCTTCAGCATTCAGCTTTCTTTATGGTCCAACTCTCACATCCATATGTGACTACTGGAAAAACCATAGCTTTTATTAGATGGGCCTTTGTTGGCAAAGTAATGTCTGCTGTTTAATATCCTGTCTAGGTTGGTCATAGCTTGTCTTCCAAATAGCAAGTGTCTTTTAATTTCGTGGCTGCAGTCACCATCTGCAGTGATTTTGGAGCCGCAAAAAACAAAGTCTCTCACTGTTTCTATTGTTTTCCCATCTATTTACCATGAAGTGATGGGACCGGATGCCATGATCTTTGTTTTCTGAATGTTGAGCTTTAAGCCAATTTTTTCACTCTCCTCTTTCACTTTCATCAAGAGGCTCTTTAGTTCTTTGCTTTCTGCCATAAGGGTGGTGTCATCTGCATATCTGAGATTATTGATATTTCTCACGGCAATCTTGATTCCAGCCTTTCCTTCATCCAGTCTGGCATTTCACATGATGTACTCTGTATAGAAGTCAAATAAGCAGTGTGACAATATACAGCCTTGATATACTCCTTTCCTGATGTGGAACTATCTGTTGTTCCATGTCTGGTTCTAACTGTTGCTTCTTGACCTGCATATAGATTTCTCAAGAGGGAAATAGGTGGTCTGAAAATTCCATCACTTGAGGAATTTTCCACAGTTTGTTGTGATCCACACAGTCAAAGGCTTTAGCGTAGTCAATGAAGTGGAAGTAGACATTTTTCTGGAATTCTTTTGCTTTTTCTATGATCCAGCGGATGTTGGCAATTTGATCTCTGGTTCCTCTATGTTTTCTAAATCAGCTTGAACATCTGGAAGTTCACAGTTCGCATACTATTGAAGACTGGATTGGAGAATTTTGAGCATTGCTTTGCTGGTGTGTGAGATGACTGCAACTGTGCAGTAGTCTGAACACTCTTTGGCATTGCCCTTCTTTGGGATTGGAATGAAAACTGACCTTTCCCAGTCTTCAGCCACTGCTGAGTTTTCCAAATTTGCTGGCATATTGAGTGCAACACTTTCACAGCATCATCTTTTAGGATTTTGAAATAGCTCAACTGGAATTCCATCACCTCCACTAGCTTTGTTTGTAGTGATGCTGCCTAGGGCCCACTTGATTTCACATTCCAGGATGTCTGGCTCTAGGTGAGTGATCACACCATCATATTCTGTTATGTCCCTACCATTTCTATCCTTTATTGAGCCCATCTTTGCATGAAATGTTCCCTTGGTATCTCTAGTTTTCTTGAAGAGATCTCTAGTCTTTCCCATTCTACTGTTTTCCTCTATTTCTTTGCATTGATCGTTAAGGAAGGCTTTCTTATCTCTCCTTGCTATTCTTTGGAACTCTGCATTCAAATGGGAATATCTTTCCTTTTCTCCTTTGCCTTTTGCTTCTCTTCTTTTCTCAGCTATTTGTAAGACCTCCTCAGGCAACCATGTTGCCTTTTTGCATTTCTTTTTCTTGGGGATGGTCTTGATCACTGCCTCCTGTACAATGTCACGAATCTTCATTCATTGTTCTTCAGGCACTCTATCAGATCTAATCCCTTGATCTATTTGTCACTTCAGTGTATAATTGTAAGGAATTTGATTTAGATCATACCTGAAAGGTCTAGTGGTTTTCCATACTTTCTTCAATTTAAGTCTGAATTTGGCAATAAGGAGTTCATGATCTGAACCACAGTCAGCTCCCGATCTTATTTTTGCTGACTGTATAGATCTTCTCCATCTTTGGCTGCAAAGAATATAATCAATCTGATTTCAGTATTGGCCATCTGGTGATGTCCATGTGTAGAGTATTCTCTTGTGTTGTTGGAAGAGGGTTTTTGCTATGACCAGTCCACCATCTTGCCAGACTCACTGAAATAAATGAGGGATGTATTCAAATGCAAATGGGAAGAAGCATTCTATACATTTGGGATTATGTAACAATAGAACTAATTTTACGTTTTTGTGGTCCTGGGTCGCTGGACTGATTTTCAAAACTCTTTCTTAGACTTCCGTTTCTCCTAAGTAAATTAGGAAGGTTAGAGGGGTATGAAGATGTCCAAATGAATTGCCCTTCCCCCTGATCAGCTAAAACCCTGATAAAGTAACTATTTCCCTCGAGTCAGGTCTCTTTGATGGATAATGCTCTGAGCCTATTTTAACATAGGGCTGTCTGAAGCACGAGTTATAACTGGAGTTTCTTGAAGGTAAAACCCTTGAAAGTATGGGGGATCCCCTCAGTGTAGGTCCCCAGGAATTTTTAATCTTTAATCCACACTCAGCCTCTATTAGTCAATTATTACTTAAGGGTCTGAACAAGTTCCAGCTGTTAAACCGATCTCAGCTGTGATTCTTTATATATACTTATCTCTTCAGCTTTCAAGGCAGCAGTTTGCCCTGTGACCTCAGATCTCTGATGGATCTAAGAAGAGTGCCGGCTTTCTGATTTTCCATGATAACTTCCAAGCTCTTGACATGTTGGAACTAAAACTGTGAGTTTTGATTACTTTTCATTAGTTTTTTGCATTGTGGCTTTCCTGACAGCATCAATACTGTACTCTCACCCTATAAACATACATGAATGAAGCCTGTTGTTAAATATTCTTGAGACTGTTCACTCTAAGTCCAAGATGAGACAGACAAGATTAAGTTTTTCTTGGCTGTAACATATTTTTTCAGTCCTTTCTTTCAGTGTGTTGTTTTTTTTACAATCCCTATTTTATTCAGTGTTCTCAATTCCCATGTCTTGTGTTATTCTAGTTCAGGGTCTTGTCTTTGTCCACTAGAGGTGAGATTAGCAAAAGCCTTTAGCCACAACTTCTGAACCTGCTTACAACTGTGGTTTCCTGATCCTACTTTAGTCTTGGCCCTTTATATAATTGCAAGTTCAGATTACAATTTAAAAGTTGGTTGCTTCCATTATTTTTAATCCAAAACATCCATGTATTTTTTTTTTTTTTTTGCGAGCATATCTTTAGTTGCTTGTTTGTTGACTTGTGTGGGGTTAAACTAAAAGCTCATTTCCTTCTTGTTTATAACTGTTGTGGAAAGTTCAGATTATACAATATGTGATGTTTAATCACTGAAATGTTGTAGCTATAGTTCATTAATGGAAGCAGTTTTTAGCCCCACATGTGACAGGCAAATGCGATGCAAGAATGAGAAGAACATCATTAGTTAAATTTCATTTCCTCTAATATTTTTCTATTTGAAACAGTTAGGGAGGGAAAATTTTCCCTTCTTGCCTTCCAGCTTCTTTGGCTGGTCTAGTAAGTAAATTGACAGAAAACAGATTAACAGTTACATATTGATAATTGCATAATAGTTCCATACTAATTTTGTATGCATAGGGACCCCATAAAAATGAGAGTCAAGTGATCAAAGCAACAGACTCTTACATCTTTTAGACAAACAATACATCTGTGAAGACTGACAAGACAGAAGTTGAGTTTGGGATTGTAAATTAGTGAAGTTAACAAGGTTTATTTGTACAGTCTTCTTGACTCTAAATCCCCTATGTCTGGTGTTAGGGATGCTCCCCACCTTCCTGATACAGTGCAGGTTACTTTTCACCTGACAGATTTTATTTCCTGCTTTCCAGGGGGATAATGTTTGAGTGTCTAGAGTGTCCTTCTTGTTTCTCAAGTGACTTAAATCAGAATAATCAGTGTGACAAATGGCATATTTTAGGCTGATGTATTCTGCTTCCCTTCAAAAGAGACAAATTTAAAAACATCTCTAGAAAAGCAAAGTGCTACAGGTACATGGATAGAGTGATAAGAGAATACAATGGAGAGAAAATGCCTAAATTCGTGTTGTTGGGTAAACATTGTGGTGGATGACTGTGGGACAAATAAATGCAGAAGGTGATCCTTGAGGGGAAAGTAGCTAGAAATGTTCTGGATCTAAAAGAATATGTAGGGTTATCCAATAATCAAACAGCAATATGCATAGGTAACAAGGGGAAGTCAATGAATTTCAGTGTGGCTGGCATGCTGTGGTGAGGTGAGGTGAGGGTAGAGGAGAAGTATATGAATCAGGCCACACGATGGGTTTTATGTTAGAATGCGCCTGGATTGTGTTTTGAAGATGAAATAGAAAATGTTGAAGTATTTTAAGCAGAGGAATAGGAGCATGGTGAGAAATGTATTTTAGAAAAATAGATGTATAGAGCAGTGCTTCTGAAAACTCAGCATGTATCAGTCTCCCGGAGAGATTGTTGAAACCAGATCACAACACAAAACCCCTAGAGTCTCTGTTTAAGTCTGGAGTAGGGCCTGAGCGTTTGCATTTCTAACAAGTTCCCAGGTAATAGTGATACTGCTGGTCTGAGGACCACACTTTGAAAATCACAGAGGGTGAGTAGAGTACATGAAGGGCAGGAGTGGTTAACAGACCAGTTAGCTAATGTGAAAGAAGTAAAAACCCATCAACCAGCAACAACAAAAACAAAAAAAATTATTGACTCAATTTAGTTGTATTTTATTATAAAAGAACAAACTTAGAACATCTTGCTGTAGCATATATTCCTAATTGAGCATTGTGATCCCCTTTTCTTCTTTCCTTCCTCTCCTTTCCTTGGCTTTTTCTTCATCCATTCTTTTCCTTATTCCCTAACTAGTCTATCATGCTTTGAAGTGAGGTACCTGGAGAGAGGTCCAGAAAGAAGCAAAGTTAAAATACATACTACAAAAGAATGGAAAAAGCAAGAGCAATAGGGTTACTCAATAATTATTATTCCTTAGTGAATACTTTTGTATGTTATGATACAATAGTTCATGTTCTTATGGGCTGTCATAATTTCAGGTGCTATGCTTAGTTGCTCAGCCATGTCCAACTCTTTGTGACTCCACGGACTGTAACCTGGTCTGTAACCCGCCAAGTTCCTCTGTCCGTGGGACTTTCCAGGCAAGGATAGTGGAGTGGGCTGCCATTTTCTTCTCCAGGGGATCTTCCTGACCCAGGGATCGAACCTGCATCGTCTTCCATGTCTCCTGCATTGTAGGCAGGTTCTTTTCCCACTGAGTCACCGGGGAAGCCCCAAGTCCTTCTAATACCTTTTTCCGGTTGTGAGTAAATGACCTGAGAAGAGACACCAAGTGTGACTAAGGTTGAAGTTGAGGTCTTTGTGTTTCTTTCTCCTCCCCTAGTGAGTGTGAGGGTAACTTGGCTTCTGTAGTTAGGCTTTAATCAGCCTTTGGGGAGACAGATGTACAAACAGATTCTTCTAGTTTGTAAAACCACTTGTTTCAGTGGCTACTTAGTGAAGATTTCACATGTTTTAATTTAAAGTGCAGAGTAAAATCAAAGGGAAAAAAACACTGGTGGTTGAGTCTGACACTCTGATCAATAGGATATAGGTTTCTAGTAGGTGTTTGTTTTTAACATTATCACTCAAAAGGTAATTTGGTCTTGAATATTACTAAGTATTTTGGCTACAAACTATCACTTACCATATGATTCTGGAGGTAGGACTAGAAAGCATCCATTCTTTTTCATTAATGGATCCACTTGATTTTCAATTTAGTGGTCGGCTTTTAAACCCAGTGGTTATGGATTTCCTTGGGGATTGTTGTTGCCAAAGCACAGCCTCTGTTCACTAATACCAAATAAAAATGTGGCGACAGTTATCCTTATTGTTTTGCCAGGCAAAGGGAGCCCCAAGCAGGCTAATGCCATCAGAACTGTCCCTCCTCCCCGGGAGGGTAGTGAGGAGTCTGACAGTATTTAAGGAGCAGGGCGTGGTCAGCTCATGGACATTCTTCTGGTTGGTCGGTGAGGTGATTGGGAGCCAGCATCATCAACCTTCTGGTTTCAGCTGGTCTGGGGTCTATGTGCATGTGGGCAGCATATAGTTAACTTCTTCCACCTGGTGGGGGTTTTAGTGTCTGCAAGACAGCTCAAAGGACATGGCTCACTCAGAATATTAAAGTATTTGAGGAAGAACTGAAAGTCCTTGGCTTTGTTTGATGGCTATACTATGATTATTTTGTCTTGTTTGACTGTTTTCTTACTGCATCAATTCATTTCTCTTATTAAATTTATTCTTTGACTAAAGTTTTTCTATAGCAAAAGAAAGCTGGAGGACATGGGTGTGGGGTTTATTCTGGAAGGACTCATTGTGTCCTGCTCAGTTACATTGTCATCTTGCATAGTGTTGGCATAATGTTATGAAACGTGGATCCCAGTAGAGTAGACAAATTTTAAAGACTGTGTGTTTGGTCTGTTGCACCATCTGGGATAAGGACATTAAATACTACATCTCTGTAAACTCAAATTTTAAAAATATAATGTATAGCTTTTCCTTGGTTATTTGGGACTCCTTATTAAACTAGCAATGTGATTGCTTTTTAATATTGAAAATGTCACCTTATCCTAGGTGACAGATCTTCAGTCTTAAACTCTGTTTTTGGCATTCTTACCTCCCCAACTTCACACAGATTTTTTTTTCCCTCACTTAACTGCATATGATCCAAATGGCTTTACAGTTATTATCCTGGTTATATTTTCGTGCTTTTTTCTTTTTGCCCATAGTACCTTGCTTATATATTTTGTTGGTAAAAGGACTCTAAATTGTTTAAAGATCGAAAACTTTTGTCTACTCATCTTTATATCTCTATTAATCTGAATGCATTTATTAACTGAAAGATTATTATATTATATATTATAATATATATAATGTATAATTATATAATTATAATATATTTATTATTATAATATGTTATATATATTGTATAACTGAAAGATTATTCCCAACCTCTTTGAGGAGCTTTTATTTCTTAATATGTCCTCCTTTCATCATTTCATTGAAATATAATGTGCTATATATGCACATATAATATATGTGCACATATAATATATGCACTATGTATTCTTAAGCAGTCTTGGCCTTGTTTTACAGAACTATTTTCTGATCTGTAAGTCATGTATCCAAATGAAAATGGCCATTATGAGAAGTGGTAGGATTTAAGATAACTGGAAAAATGAAGTTTTGATGAGATAAAACAGTTTATCATTATGAATACTAAAAAAAAAAGTATCTTAAGAGTTATAAATAAAGCTGAACAACAAATAAAAATGGTTAAGTGTTCTTATCCTACTCAGCTGAATACAAAATACTTAGAGAAGCATTTTTATATATTTTTTTTAAATTTTCAATTGACTTTTTTATTTGAAAGATAATTGCTTTACAGAATTGTGTTGGTTTCTGCCAAAACTAGAGGCATTTCTTAAACAATTGCTGTATTAGGATCTGAAATACAAATGTATCTTAATACCACTTATTCTATTTCCAAAAATTCCCATTTAAATAGCATTTTTTTTCCCTCCCTTGTCTGTACAATTCTGTCATGGGAAATGATTAAAAGTGTTATGCATTTAGTATAATATACAGTATCCTATTGAATCCTAGCCTTTCAAAATCTCACAGCTTGATTGAGTGGCATATTCTAATGTACCCGTCATTGGCTTATGTTATAAAAATGATATTTGAAGGTGAAGGGTTTTTTTAAAAGATCTTTATTTCTGTCAAGGGCCTTAGCCTCTGGACTGCACAGCTTGTCTTCTAGTTTTATAAAGCATTCTCCTATTTTGAGTTCTTGAATAATGTAAAAAGCAGGCAAATTACTCTTAAGAATTTTGTCATTTCTTTTCACAGCAGCAGTATATGCTGATAATGCTAGCATTGCTGTTATTCCTATACAAAACACAACTGAAAATATCAATTCAAGATCAAGAATAACTGAATCAAAAAGATGATATGGGGAAATTTAATCTGAAGATGTAAAATAATGGTTTTTGAAAATCACTGAAACCTTTGCTACATTTATTATGAATTGCATATAACTGTACTGCATGATAAGATACTGATTTTTTTTTTTTACCTTGGCATTTTTCTCTCTTCTTTCCCATTACTTGTGATTTTTGCTAAAATTAAATGTGAGAACAACAAATCCTATGGCTGATGCATTAAATTCTAGGATGCAGAAGCTACAACCACATTTCTTCTCAAAGCAGATAACATAGCAGTGAGCTAATGTCCCCCATTAGCTAGATTCTAGAAAATGCACACCACAGACTGCTACTATGAACAGATGTTGGCACATGTTTGACCTTTTGTGAAATGAAGCAAGTTTACCAAATGTTATGTGTCCGAATTAAAATTGTGAGGATACTTGGCCCACTTCCTGGGGCTTCTCAATGTTTTTACTGAATAGATCAGTTTCACTTAACTTGACTCTTCATAGAAAAAATGGCAAAATACAGAGTGGTTCCCAAACAAAGGATCTTGTGTCTGTAGAGGGTGAAATAAATTCCTCTGTTTTTAAGTTTATTTTGGTAACTCTAATTTAGGTGGGGAGCATAATTAATATATGGCAGAGAATCTGTCTCATCTAAAAGAGGGTAACCAGATGGTTTTTACCTTGTACTGAATCATTCCAGTAAAATCTACTTTCCATAAAATGTTTCAGATAATTTTATCACTGATGCTATCAACTGTATCTAATAAAACAAAATTATAAGAAAATTAAGGCATATTTTATGAAGAAATGCTTTCAGTATATTTCAGAACCGAATATTGCTGGATTTGAAAAAGAAATAAGGTGTGTAGGAAATACATATGTGACTATAAGCAATAGGTAGAGATAAGTGCATTTTAGTCAATAAATTTTATACAGTACCATATGGTACAGGGTTTATATTTACTCTAGTCAAGTTACCTGCAAGTGAAAAAATAAAGTAGTCAAAATTTTAAATGACATTCTCTGCAGTTGTACTCATGTGTTTTTAGATGAGAGAAGGCATTTTAGACCCCATTTCATAAAATTCCATGTAGACATTGAGACATTTAAGGGTGTTTAATGAAATACTTTCCATTGTTTTTTAGGAAACATGGAGGAATGGGGCAATTAATAAACACGGTTTCTGTTTAAAAAGTCTAAAGCAAGTCACATAATCTATCTAAGGAATCAACACTTGTATCTCCTACTGAATATATGTAGCAATATTCACATTATTATTGACAATGTAAGACAGAACATATCTACCCTTATATGCAGTCTTATAAGAATTGGTTTATATATCCTCAGAGTTCATGTTGTCTTTTAGACACTTTACATGTGAGATGGTAAAGCTTTGTTTTTAATTCAGAGTACACACCTTGCCATAAATTTTAAATAAGCCACCTTTTATTGAGCATTAAATATGCTTCAGTTGTTTTACATTCAATTTTCTGACTTCATATAAGAGAACAAAGTTTAATAACTTGTTTAAGCTCACATAACCATTTAATATCTGTGCTGGTATGGTTAAACCCAGGCCCATGTGACTCAAATCTACTCATTCTACCGCAGTGCACTGACTCTTCTCATGGAGTGGCTTTATAATGAAAGCAAAAGAGTGTTCAGTCATTTTTCCATGCTAGATTTTTTTTTCCATTTAGGTAGCAGTGTTATCTAAAGGAGAATTTTAAAGTAAGGAAAACTGGAATGTAGACAAACTTTTACATGTCCCATCTCTGCTGTCTCAGGTCATTTTGTGCCACTTTTTTTTTTTTTTTCTGTATTTGTCTCTTCTCTAGACATCCTAGGACTACCAGGGCCTCTGGTGACGCAGGCTCCTTGATTTGAGGATGCCTTCATTGTGCCCTCTTTTGGCAATAACATTTTTTACTTTTATATCTCTAAAAGCCTTGTTCTCTCATTAAACTTTACCTTTCTATGATAGACTGTGAGGCTTGCACTCCACTTTCTAAGGTGACAGTTGACAAATTAATCCTCATAGCAAGGACTAATAACTGCTACAGGTTACGGGCTGTGTCCTTCTCAAAGGCTTATGTATTTTAACAGGAGAGGTACAAAGATATTTTTAAAACAGTGTAAACCTTGGATGGTGATATATGTGAGACTATAGCAAGAATTTAGGGGAGATATTGGGAGAGAAGACAAATATGTCAGGTACTTCAAATCACATTACATTTTCAAGTTAATTCTCATTGTGTTTAATGTTTTAAAAATTGATGGCAAATAAAGCTAAAATACAATATTGTTTTCAGGGAAAAATGATGGAAAAAATAATTGAAATCACAGTAACATAAAGTAACAAACATAAGGTTAAACTTGCAATTTGAATGTTTTGGGAATAGCAGTTTGTTGATATAATCAATAACAACACTAACCTGATACATGAACTGAAAGTTGAACATCAAAAGAATACCATTTCCATTAGCTCAGTGAAGGAAGATAAGTGATTGGAAGTATGACTGTAGTTTAATTTTAAGAAAGTGGCTTTTTGTAATGATATGAATGAAATTTTTTCTTATAATTAATGTTTTTTAATTGCATAAATTAGTTTCATTATTGCTCTGTTTTAACAACGTATGATTGTGTCACATATAATTAATAATAATACAGAAATTTTAAAAATGTCATTATAAACCAAGTGACTAGAAATTGCTGTAATTATTGTTAATACCCACCTAGAAGAGAATATTCAAGAATATGCCCCCAAGAAAGTGATTCTCAGTCACAGGTACTCTATTCAAGAAAAATTAAATCAGACTCTCTGAGCATAAATCCATACATCTTTAAGTCGCAAGTTGATTCTAATGTGAATTGATAAGCTCTGACCTTGTAAACATAGATGATAGGATGTATGGAGGGACAGGTCAAGAACTTGGAGAACTAGAACTTACTTGATGAAAGTTACTGGTGCTTGTAAGTATTTCTAGATCTCTTCCTACTCCTGAAGATATAGAATGATTGATCTGTTTAACTTAATCAATATTGTCTGACTTCTGTCAGTTGATAAAATAGGAGTGGTGATTCTCCATACTTTTTTTATCTCCTTCTCTGCTCATCTATTAAAGTTAGAATTCCTCAATATTTTAGCCTCAGCTTCCTTTTTTGGGGGGGCGGTTTATATCCTTTGTAGGCAATTTGCCTGGAGGCAATCACATACAATTATTCCAAAATTCATTTTTTTCAGGCTTTATCTCTCCATGGAGCTTAATATTTCTATATTCATTCCTTTATCCAGTGTTTGTTGAACTTTGACCATGTGATAGACACTATTAGAAGTACTAGAGGCACAAGGAATTATAAGACTGGCCACATCTTCTTTTTGTTATGGTGTATCAAGTAAGTGGAGGGAACTGAAGCTTATTTGAACTATGAGTGTCTCCTCCTCTTCCACTGGAGCATAAGAGTCTGAAAAACAGAGGCTGTATCTGATTTTTCTCATCATTATATTTTCACTTCCTAACACAGTGCCTGGTAGGAACTCAGTGACTATTTTGAATGAATGAATGACTGAGTAGTTTGCAAATACCCCTATATTATATGAAAGTCTAATTTTGCTTCCTTTTCTTGCCTCTGAATAAATCTCTTGACCCTTTTTGACTTCCTATTGCAGTACAAATACCTAAACTAAAGAAATGCAAACACTTTCATATCTTCAGTTTCAACTAGAGTAATGCATTAAAAATGAGCCAAATCATCTTCAGATGTAAAATGATATAAACACCATCAATAATATTAAAGGTAAAAATTGTAGAAGTCCTTTGATCCTTTTATTTGATAATTCCAACAGACTTTATGAAATATTTTGTTATTAATTTTAATTTTATTGGTTATTACTATTATTCTTAGTTGTCTTTGCTAAGTGAAAATTGTTTGGAAATGACTAATAGAATTTAGACCAAAATTTATGCACTTCAGCCACAACACAACATCCTTTGACATATATGTGAGATTCTCTAAATGTTAGTTCTACTTAGATACTAAAGGCAAGCCTCTGAATTCAGAAGTAGTAATTATTTATCACTGTAGTTGGTATTTTCAAATTAAAATGGTGTAGCCAATATCTAAAGAAACTAGTGCCTACTGTGTTAATTTCAGTTAAGTTCAATCGCTCAGTTGTGTCCAACTCTTTGTGACACTCCAGCATTCCCTGTCCATCACCAACTCCAAGGGCTTTCTCAAACTCATGTGAATGCAAAGCCAGCACCACCATATATGGTGGTTTAGGCTGTTGCAACTGCACGGACACATTTGCTTAAAAGGCAAGTGTATGGTGAAACTTCTTCATGGAATATGTGGGAAGATATCTGGTTTTTCCATCCAGTCACTAAATTTTAAGACCTACTCCTAAAGGCTTTATCTTAGTGTCTGGCTCTACAATTCTTTAAAAATCCCTGACAATGCCTAATCCACTGTGTATCAAGCATATATAGAGTTGAGGAGGGTCAATAAGGAGAGCCTCCCTTATACCAGAACACTGTGCTCTAGTTACTCTGGTCTAAAGTAATGGCCATGAATGGATTTTAAGAGTTCAGGAGACTTAATGAATGTGAGTGAGGAGTCAGTGGTGCTAGAAAATATGAACTGACGTTATAACCAAGTTGCCCATCTAACATGGGAATTCTTGACAAACAACTTGAAGTTTATACGTACTTTGTGGGTTCCATGCAAAGGAATTAAAAACAGAAAACCACATGGTTTTTAATGGTAAGACTTTGCTGTTTTGTAGCTACTGTGAAAGTGGTTATCCTTATTGTATTTCAGATGCAATATTTAAAGCTGGATTTACATATATATTATCATATTTGTCAATCTTAGGCATCATGCCACTTACAATCTCCAGGCAAAGGTTTATGTTACTTACAGGAGGTGAAAAACAGTAAAGAAAAATTACTTTGACAAAGCCAGTGAAGAACTGTTCTTGAAATCATTTAGCCTTCTACCAAAATCAAAAGATTTTCTTAAAATCAGCATTATTTATTCTTTATATACTGCCATCTACCTTTTGAAGTACAGGAAATCAACTCAATTACATCAGGAAAAATCTTTTTGCTACAGAAAAAGACTAGTCAACCTAGGATGCTGATTTTGAAGAATTGCGATAATTCAACTTAATGATTCTTGAAATAGCAACATTTGCCAGTGACAGTTATCATAATATTTTCATTTTTGGAAAGGGAGTAACACTTTTCATAAAATTGCATCTTCATATACAGCTGTAAAAAACAGGCTCCCATTTAAATAAAGATATACTACTTTGTCTGTAAACTTTTTACCAAAATTTCTTAAGTTTTTAAAAGTTTTTAGTATATTCTATCATATAACCATTACTACATCAATTTGAGAACATTTTCATTACTCCAAAAAGAAATCCCATACGCATTAACAATCATCTCCTATTTCACCCCAAATCCTGCAGCCCTATGCAGCTACTATTTTCTGTATCTGTATGTAGTATTTTTAAATATGGAAATTTCATATAAATGTAACATGCAATTTGTGGTCTACTAGCTGCTCTGGTGGCTGAGATGGTAAAGCATCTGCCCGCAATGCAGGAGACCCGGGTTCGATCCCTGGGTCGGGAAGATCCCCTGGAGAAGGAAATGGCAACCCACTCCAGTACTCTTGCCTGGAAAATTCCATGGACGAAGGAGCCTGGTAGGCTACAGTCCATGGGGTCACAAAGAGTTGGACGCGACTGAGCAACTTAGAATGTTATCTCATAGTTTTGATGTGCTTTCTCTAGTGGTTAATGATGTTGACCATCTTTTCATGTATTTATTACTCATTTATGTATCTTCTAATTTCTTGTGATGTTTTAGTTTTCAGAGCATAAGTTTTGCAGTTCTTTTAAACTCTTTATCTTTGATGCTATTATAAGCTATTTTTTTCAGACTGTTCATTAGTAATGTACAGAAATAAGTTTTTTTTTAAAATATATTGACCTTGTGTTGGGAAATAATTTGAACTCAGTTATTCTGCTAGTTATTTTTTAGGGGTGGGATTCCTTGGGATTTTCTATATATGAAATCATGGTATGTATGAATAGTTTGATTTCTTCCCAATATGTATTCCTTTGAATATTTTTTTTCTCCTGTCTGACCTAGCTAGAACCTCTAGCATATAGTTGAATAAAGTGCAAAGTAGATGTCCCTTTATTTTTCTTTATTTTGGGGGAGGATAAGTATACAGTCTTCTACCATTTTTCAATGTTTTTTAATCTATAGATTCCCTATTAGTTTGGGAAAGTTCTATTCATAGTTGGTTTTTATAGTAAAGGTGTATTGGTTTTTGTCAGGGGCTTCCTGCGTAGCTCAGCTGATAAAGCATCTGCCTGCAATGGGGAGACCTGGGTTCAATTCCTGGGTCAGGAAGATCCCCTAGAGAAGGAAATGGCATCCCACTTCAGTATTCTTGCCTGGAGAGTCCCATGGACAGAGGAGCCTGATGGGCTGCAGTTCTGTTTTTGCATGTATTGAAATGAGCATGTGTGTTTTATCATTTACCTTATAGATGGAGTTGTTGTTCAGTTACTCAGTCATGTCAGACTCTTTGAGACGCTATGGACTGCAGCACGCCAGACTTCCCTGTCCTTCACTATCTCCTAGAATTTGTGCAAACTCATGTCCATTGAGTCAGTGGTGCCATCCAACTGTCTCATTCTTTGTCGCCCCTTTTCCCCCCTGCCCTCAATCTTTCCCAGGATCAGGGTCTTTTCCACTCATTGGAGCTTCACAGTCAGTCCTTCCAGTGAATATTGAGGACTGATTTCCTTTAGGATTGACTGGTTTGATCTCCTTGCTGTCCATGGAACTCTCAAGAGTCTTCTCCAGCACCACTGTTTGAAAGCATCAATTCTTGGGAGCTCAGCCTTCATTATGGTCCAACTCTCACATCTGTACATGACTACTGGAAAAACCGTAACTTTGACTAGATAGACCTTTGTTGGCATAGTGATGTCTCTGCTTTTTAATACGCTGTCTAGGTTTGTCATAGCTTTTCTTCCAAGGAGCAAGCCTCTTTTAATTTCATGGCTTCAGTCACCATCTGCAGTGATTTTGGAGTCCAAGAAAATAACGTCTGCCACTGTTTCCATTGTTTCCCCATCTATTTGCCATGAAGTGATGGGACTGGATGCCATGATCTTAGTTTTTTGAATGTTGAGTTTTAAGTCAGCTTTTCATTCACCTTCATTAGGAGGCTCTTAGTTCCTCTTTGCTTTCTGCCATTAAGGTGGTATCATCTGCATATGTGAGATTATTGATATTTGTCCCAGCAATCTTGATTCCAGCTTGTGCTTCATCCAGCCTGGCATTCCACATGATATACTCTGCATAGAAGTTAAATAAGCAGATTGACAATATACAGCCTTGATGTACTCCTTTCCCAGTTTTGAACCAGTTCATTTGTTCTATGTCTGGTTCTAACTGTTGCTTCTTTACTTGCATGCAGGTTTCTCAGGAGGCAGAAAAGTATTGGTATCTGGTATTCCCATCTCTTGAAGAATTTTCCAGTTTGTTGTGATCCACACAGTCAAAGGCTTTAGCTTAGTCAATGAAGCAGAATTAGATGTTTTTCTGGAATTCTGTTGCTTTTTGTATGATCCAACAGATGTTGGCAATTTAATCTCTGGTTCCTCTGCCTTTTCTAAATCCAACTTGTACATCTGAAAGTCGTCGATTCATGTACTATTGAAGCCTTGCTTGAAGGATTTTGAGCATTACTTTGCTAGCATGTGAAATGAACACAAGCGTGTGGTATTTTGAACATTCTTCGGCATTGCCTTTCTTTGGAATTGGAATGAAAACTGAGTTTTTCCAAGGTATATTATTGATTTGGCATAGTATATTAATTGACTTTGGGAAAATAATCTTTTAATCTTGGGTCAAACTTTTCTTCATGATGTATAGTTCTTTTAATATGTTGTTGGGTTCAACTTGCTAGTGTGTTGTAATTGTTTTTATGTTTTATGAAATCATAAAATATGTTTTATTAATAGATACCCATAGTGTTCTAACAATGGGTGTAAGAACAGTGTTCATAACAATGGCTTCATCTGGTTTTGATATCAGAGTAATTCTGGCCTCAGAATGAGTTAAGAAGTTTTACCTCTTCTGTTATTTTAAAAGTCTTTGTGAAGAATTAATTCATAGTAATTTTTTCTTAAATGCTTGGTAGAATTCAACAGTGAAGTCATCTGGGCCTGTGCTTATCTTTTTAGAGTTTTTAAACTAATTCAAACTCTACTTATTAGCGGTCTTTTCGGATTTGGGGGTACATTTCTCCCTGTTTTCATTTTAAAAGTTTGTGTCTATCTAGTAATTTGTCCACTTAATGTAAATTATCTAATATATTGACATAGAATTGTATCCCCTTTAAAACATTAAAAATTTTTTTTAACACCAGTAGAAATGCACCATCTTTCATTTTTGACTTCAGTAATTTGAATGTTTTCTTTTTAGTTGTTTTTAATCTAGCTAAAGCTTTGTAATTAAAATTTTTTTTCAAAGAACCAACTTTTGTTTTTTTTTTTCTTTCTTGCTATTCTGATCTTTCATTTATACTCTAATATTTTTGTATTTATTTTTATTCTTCTTGCTTTGGGTTTAATTTGCTTTCATTTTTCCAATGTCTTACTCTGGAAAATTAGGCTGTTTTTTTTTTTTTGAGATTCTTTCACTTTTTTTAATGTTGACATTTATAACTATAAACTTCACATTAACCATTGGTTTAGCTGCATTCTGTAATATGATATGTCTTTATTTTAATTTATCTCAAATATTTTCTTCTCTTATGATTTTTAGTTGATTCATTTGCTATGTAGGTGCATTTAAAAGTTTTTCCTTATATCAATTTCTCAAAATTTTCTGCTACTGATACCTAGTTTCACTCTGTTCATGTTGGAGCACTTACCTTCCATGATCTCAGTTCTTTGACATTCATTGAAGGCTGTTTTATGACCTATCGTGTAATCTATACTGAAGAATATTTCATGTGCACTTGAGAAAAATGAGTGTTCTGCTGTTGCTGTGTGGCGTGTCAATTAGGTCTAATTGATTAGTGTTCAAATTTTCCGTTTATTTGACCTTTGGTGTAGTTGGTTACCCACTATTGAAAGTAGACTTTTGAACTCTCAAATTATTATTTTGAATTGTCTGTTGCTCCATTTAAATCTTTCAGTTTTTGCTTTATGTATATAGAACTTTGTTCAGTCGCTCAGTCATGTCTGACTCTTTGTGACCCCATGGACTGCAGCACGTCAGACCTCCCTGTCCATCACCAACTCCCAGAATTTACTCAAACTCATGTCCATTGAGTTGGTGATGCCATCCAACCATCTCATCCTCTGTCATCCCTTCTCCTCCTGCCTTCAATCTTTCCCAGCATCAGGGTCTTTTCCAATGGGTCAGTTCTTCACATCAGGGGGCCAAAGTATTGGAGTTTCAGCTTCAGCATCAGTCCTTCCACTGAGTAATCAGGACTGGTTTCCTTTAGGATGGACTCTTTGGATCTCCTTGCAGCCCAAGGGACTCTCAAGAGTCTTCTCCAACACCACAGTTCAAAAGCATCAATTCTTCGGCACTCAGCTTTCTTTATAGTCCAACTCTCTCATCCATACATGACTACTGGAAAACCATAGCTTTGACTAGACAGACCTTTGTTGGCAAAGCAATGTCTTTGCTTTTTAATATGTTGTCTAGGTTGGTCCTAACTTTTTTTCCAAGGAGCTAATATCTTTTAATTTCATGGCTGCAGTTGAGATCTGCAGTGATTTTGGAACCTCCAAAGATAGTCTATCACTGTTTCCCCATCTATTTGCCATGAAGTGATGGGACTAGATGCCATGATATTAGTTTTTTGAGTGTTGAGTTTTAAGCCAGCTTTTTCACTCTCCTCTTTTACTTTCATCAAAAGGCTCTTTAGTTCTTCTTCGCTTTCTGCCATAAGGGTGGTATCATCTGCATATCTGAGGTTACTGATATTTCTCCTAGCAATCTTGATTCCAGCTTGTGCCTCATCCAGCCCAGCATTTCTCCTGATGTACTCTGCGTATAAGTTAAATAAGCAAGGTGACAATATACAGCCTTGGCATACTTGGTTTCCTATTTGGAACCAGTCTGTTGTTCCATTTCTGGTTCTAACTATTGCTTCTTAACCTGCATACAGATTTCTCAAGAGGCAGGTCAGGTGGTCTGGTATTCCCATCTCTTTCAGAAGTTTCCACAGTTTGTTGTGATCCACACAGTCAAAGGCTTTGGCGTAGTCAATAAAGCCAGAAGTAGATGTTTTTTCTGGAATTCTCTTGCTTTTTCAATGATCCAGTGGATGTTGGCAATTTGATATCTAGTTCCTCTGCCTTTTCTAAATCCATCTTGAACATCTGGAAGTTCACGGTTCACATACTGTTGAAGCCTGGCTTGGAGAATTTTGAGCATTACTTTCCTAGTGTGTGAGATGAGTGCAATTGTGCCGTAGTTTGAGCATTCTTTGACATTGCCTTTCTTTGGGATTGGAATGAAAATGGACCTTTTCCAGAACTTTGTTAGGTCCATATATGTTTAATTGTTAAAACTTCCTTATGAATTGGCCTCTTTGTTTTTATTATAAAGTGTTCTATCTCCAGTAATATTTTCTGTTCTAAAGTATATTTTGTCTGATATGTGTACAGGCACTGCATCTTTCTTATGGTTTCTGTTTGTATGACATAGTCTTTTCCATGTATTTACTTTGAAGCAATATGTATTTTTGAATCTGAAGTATATTGCCTGTAAACAGCCTTAGTTGGATCATTTCCTTAAATCTGGTCTTGCAGTCTCTGCATTTTGATTGTTCGTTTCTTTAATATTTACCATTATTACTTTAATTGGATTCAAATCTATTATTTTACTGTTTTATATAGTTCTCATGTCATTTTTCTTCCTCCTTTACTAATGTTTAAAATGCAACATTCAAGTTTCTTTCATTTTTTACTATATTTTAAAAATTATTAATGGAAGCATTAGGACTTATTATATCTCATAAAAATCTACTTCCATATTTATATTAACTTAATTCTAGTGATACATAGAAATGTTCTTCCTATAGATCTCTATTCCCTTGTTCCCTTGTCAATTCCATTTTATGTATTATATCTGTATATGTTACCTAACAGTACATTGTGTTATATACTAGTTTATATAATTTTAGTACATTGTATAATTTTATGTCAATTAGGAAAAGTGAGATAAGAATGGAAATCAAGTGTATATTTATAGTTTTTTGTATTAAACTATTTTCTTTTTTGGCTGCTTTTTGTTCCTGTATATTCACATTACCATATAGTATAATTTATTTACTTTAATATAGTGTTCCACCTACCTCCTTTGTTCTGTTATTGTAAAATCTGTTACATTTCTATGTTGTTGTTCCAAGAATTCAGTTATAAATATTGTTTTTAAATGTTTTTAAAATATGAGAAGAAAGAAGAAATATTCATTTATAATTGTCTTTTATAATTACATGATTACCTTTACTGGTGCTGTTTGGATTTTCATGTGGATGTGAGTTAATCTCAATGTTGCCTGATTTCAAATTTAAGATTTTCTTTTATCTCAGTTTTTTTTTGGTAAATGTCTTTATTTCACCTTTTTTAAAAAAACAAAATTGTTTTGTGTACCAGAAGGCTCTTGGTTGACAGTTTTTCTTAAGTACTTTGAATCTTATCCCACTGTCTTTGAACATCACTGTTAACTGATTATGTCAACTATTAACCATATTTGGGTTTCTTTCTATGTGATAAGTGGTTCTTCTCTTATGCTATCAAAATTTTCTCTTGACTTTGACCTTCAGCTAATTTTGTATGATGTGTCTGGGTGTGGTTCTTTGTGTTTATTTTACTGTAGTGTAACCTGACAATTCATTTTTTTATTATAATGTTGGTGCCTAACATTAAGTTTTGATCATTGAGACATTAATTTCAAAGACATTTTTGGATAAATGTAACTGTTTTCTATGCAACTAGATAAAGCACCAGGCTTCCCCACTCCAAGTTTTCCTTTTAGAAAGTCATGGGTGACCTAGATAACTGACTACTTGAGTAACCCTGTGTTTACCTTCATGCCATGTAATTCCCATTCTTATGTTGTAAATTTACCAACAAAGCAAGCCCTCAAAACCCTCAGCTCTCCACCATCAATCCCAGTAAACTCAGAACCCCAGTTAATCCCATTCCATGCTTCCTCTTTCTCTCTCTACTTGGGGCCTTATTGGGTAGCTCCAGGTGTGTCCTGCGTCCTTTTGGACCTGACTGTAATAAACCCTTTTCTTCCCCCAAATTTCCCTGATGTTTTTTTTGCAGTGCATCTTGCAGTCATAGTAACCACAAAGGTGGGTCCAGTCACAACGTTGACTCTAGGTGGGGAAATGTCTCTGGGGCCTCACCACAAGTAATGTGGGCCCAGCTGAGACCTGCCAGGAAACTCTAGTTGATAGCATCAGTGTTCATAGGCTAAAATCTATGTAGAACAAGTAGTTGAAGTTTATTGACCTTTTTGGTTGTCCAAAATAAATTTTTTAATCAAATTGAGACTTTTTCAGTCATTAATTTTCTATTTTTTTTTCTTTACTCTCCATTATGCATATGTTGGTACATTTAATGGTGTCTCACATTTCTCTGAGGCTCTGTTAATTTCTTCAACTTTTTCTCTGTTCTTCAGATTGTATAATTCTCTATTAATCTGTCTTTAAGTTTCTTGATTCTTAGACCAGTTTGAATAAACTATTGATCCCTTTATGTGATTCCTCCCCCACACTTTGTGTTACTCTATTTTCAACTGCAATATTTCCATTTGATCCTTTATTCTCTATTTGATGTGACATTGTCTTCATATCTTCCTTAAGTGGTTCCTTTTTTGTTCTTTAAACATATTCATAATAGCTTCTTCAGAGCCTGTGTCTATTAAATGTGATATCTGGGACCTCTCACAACTTCTGTTGCCTTTTCTTTTTTCCTGCATATGGGTCACACTTTTCCATTTCTTTGTATGTGTTACAGTTTTTTTTTCTGGAAAATTGATATTTTATTGATCTTGATGTGCTAAGGTGCTTCAGTTGTGTCTGATTCTTTGTTGAGCCTGTGAACAGTAACCCACCTGGCTCTTTTGTCCATGGGATTCTCCAGGCAAGAATATTGGAATGGGTTGCCATTTCCTACTCCAGGTAATCTTCCTGACCCAGGGATCGAACATGCCTCACTTTTCTCTCCTGCATTTGCGGTCAGGTTCTTTACCACCTACTACTACTGTGTAGTAATTTGGAAACTGACTTTTCCACCTTCAGTATTTGTCATGCTGCTGTTTATTTAATGATATATTTCTTACTGCTCTATAATCATAACAAACTTGGTGGATTAAGACAAATTTATTATATCACTATTTGGAGGTCAGAAGCTGAGAATGGTTTTCCGTGGGCTAAAACCAGGGTGACAGCTTGGCTGCTTTCCTTCTGGAGACTCAAGAGAAGAATCTGTTTCCTACCCTTTTCTAGCCTCTCAATTTGGCCCATAGTTTCTGACTTGTGTTCCTCTTCTATCTTGAAAGCCAACAATAGCTAGGCAAGCCTTTCTCATGTTCCATCACTCTAACACTAACTTTATTGCATCTCTCTTCCATGTTGTAAGGACCCTTATTACATTTTGTCCACCTGGATAATCTAGGAGACTCTCCCTATCTCAAATCCAGCTGATCAGCAAGCTTAATTCTATCTCCAAACTTAATACCCTCTTGCACTATAGCCTAACATAGTTACAGTTTCCAGGATATCACCATTGTGGGGAGTCAATATTCTGCCTACCATACTTGAATACAATATTTTAGTTAATTGCATTTCCCCACATTATAAAGTCATTAAATCCCTCTCTAAAGGGAGCTGCCTTGGGCATATTCACCATATCCCTAGATTACTTACTGTACATTCTGGAAAACTGATCCATAAATATGAAAATTTTTTTGTTTTTGAATGTCATAGGTATTTATTAGCAGAGCTTGACTGAAAACTAGTTATCTTGAGCTCCAGTTCAGTGCAAATTTTTTCTCAACAATCTGCCTTCCAAATATTTATGTGAGGATTGTAATGATGGTGACTAGATAGATCTGTCTTCCTCTATGAAAGGGAGTGGTGTTATTAATGACTGTATATATGGACACATTAGACAACTAAATCTATTCAAATTACATATGATAATTTAACAAAGTTTCCATTTTGTTGAGTACTGTTGTCAAGTGAATATAGAAACAATTTGCATAGAGACAAAGTTAAATTTATAGCTGTTTGCTTTGACTACAATGTGTTGTGAATATATTTTAAGAATTGTGATATCATTTAGGTTAATTTGTACTGAGGTAATAAATGTAGTCATAAGAGCTATCAGAATTCTGATAATGAGATTCTGAGAAATGAGATCAAATTGTAAGACACTAAGTATTTTGTGTATTCACTAAGTAGTCAAGACTGAGAAAGGAGTAAGACAGGGCTGTCGGCTATCACCGTTTGTTTAATCTACATGCTCAGCGCATCGTGAGAAATGACTGGCTGGATGAGTTTCAAGCTGGAATCAAAATAGGCAAGAGAAATGTCAACAAACTCAGATATGCAGATGATACCACTCTAATGGCAGAAAGTGAAGAGGAACTGAAGAGCTTCTTGATGAGGGTAAAGGAGGAAAGCTGGCTTAAAATTAAATATTAAAAAAGCTAAGATCATGGCATTCGGTCCCATTACTTCATGGCAAATAGACTGGGAAAAGGTGGAAGTAGTGACAAATTTCCTCTTCTTGGGCTCTAAAATCACTGGCAGTGGTGACTGCAGCCATGAAATCAGGACATTTGCTTCTTGGCAGGAAAGCTATGACAAACCCAGACAGTGTGTTGAAAAGCAGAGACATTACTCTGCTTACAAAGGTCCATGTATAGTCAAGGCTGTGGTTTTCCCAGTGATCATGTATGGTTGTGAGAGCTGGACTGTAAAGAAGGCGGAGCGCTGATGCCTTCAAACTATGGTGCTGGAGAAGACTTCTGAGAGTCCCTTGGACAGCAAGGAGGTTAAACCAGTCAATCTTAAGGGAAATCAGCCCTGAAAACTTGTTAGAAGGACTGATGCTGAAGCTGAAACTTCAGTACTTTGGTCATCTGGTGTGAACAGCTGACTCATTGGAAGTCCCTGATGCTGGGAAAGATTGAGGGCAGTAAAAGAGGGCATCAGAGGATGAGATGGCTGGATGGCATCACTGATGCAATGGACATGAACTTGGACAAACTTCGGGAGATGGTGAGGGACAGAGAGGTCTGGTGTGCTGCAGTACATGGGGTCTCAAAGAGTTGGAAATGACTGAGCAACTGAATAACAAGTATTTTGAAGCCATTGATTTTTGTCATGACCACAAGATCTAGTGTTAAACAGTTGTTAAAGTTGTATTTTTGTGATAAATTAGAAGTACAAACACCTTTATAAAATTTTATGCTGTATTCTATTGTAATTCATCTGTAAAATGTTGTACTGTTTTAATTATGAAAATTGGACTTTTTCCTTAAATCTTAAATGCCAGGAGGCATTGTCCAGATCAGGATTAATAGCTAGATATACTTAACATTTGTCAGTTTTTAAAAATACTCTTTTATCTGTTGAATATTAAGTGAAAGAATATTTTTCAAGTACTGAATCACTTATGGACAAACTTCACAACAACTGAGTTGTTAAATTAAAAAACAAATAAACAAAAAAAAACAACATATGTCGTTCAAGTAGTATAAAAAGATAATTCAATGAAGAAAGCGGTAGTATCAATAGCAAGATCTGATATATGAAGGGCAAGAAAGAAATTAAGATAGTACCTAAGGAGGATAAATCTATTTGGAGATGGAATTGTAAATGAGATGGAAAATCTAAAAGGAGAGGTGGAGGAGTTAAATTACTCCAGATGAAAGGTGCTGCAAAAAATAACAACTCAATGCTCACATAAGAAGACAGAGAAAAGACCTGTGTTATATAAATTTTAACTGAATTGTAAACTTAACCATAATATCCATTCATTAGCAATAGTAATGCCTAGCTCTTGAACTTGATGCTTTTATAACTAAAAGACCTGTTGAAAGAGGAAAGGTTCATCATTGCTTTTTTTATTGAAAGGATCAAGTTTTTGCAAGAGAAATCTGGAACTATACTAAAGTTCTAATGGATTCACCATGTGTCTGAAACTTAGATAATGTGTAAACTTTTCTATAGGTTTTCTGCCTTTTGAATGGAAAATAGTATCTGCCCATCAAAATAGTGAATGGTTAATATGAAGGATATCTAGAGAAAAGACAGTATGTTTAATAATACAACTCCAAAAGCTTGCATTCTCCTGGGGATGCTGCGCATAATATGAATGATACATATTTAGTATACTTTGTTATTAATTATTGTGAGGAAAAGAGATTATATAACATCTGTCTTACCTTATGTGTGATCCTGTTCCCATTACAAATTCAAACATGGTTAAGATTATGCTGGAGAGCTATGCTTAACCATTAAAGCAAAAAGTAAAATAGACCTTCATGATTTTTATAAGAGGACTTGTACCTGAATGTATTTTTTCCTTTCAGGAACCCAAAGGGTGTTTTTTGTGTTTTTTTTTTTTTTTATGTTCCTTTGAATTTGTGTTATGCCACAGATGATTTTATATTCACCAAGTGATTGATAGAAAATTTAGTATTATTTGTGCAGGCTCATTTATATGAGTAATGAGGATCCTAACTAGGACAACACCATTCACATTTCATGAAATTGTTGTTCAGTTGCTTAGTTGTGTCCAACTCTTTGCAACTCAATGGACTGCAGCATGCCACTCACCTTCACTATCTCCCAGAGTTTGCTGTCCTCCAGTATCTTCCAGAGTTTGCTAAAGCTCAAGTACATTGTGTTGATGATGCCATCCAGCCATCTCATCCTCTGATGCTCCCGTCTCCTGCCCTCAATCTTTCCCAGCATCAGGGTCTTTTCAGTGAGTCAGCTCTTTGCATCAGGTGGCCAAAGTATTGGAGATTCAGCTTCAGCATCAGTTCTTCCAGTGAATATTCAGGACTGATTTCCTTTAGGATTGAATGGTTTGATCTTGCAGTCCAAAGGACTCTCAAGCATCTCATCCAACACCACAGTTCAAAAGAGTCAATTCTTAGGGGCTCGGCCTTCTATATATACAACTCTCGCATCTGTACATACTACTGAAAACACCATACCTTTGAATAAATGGACCTTTGCTGGCAAAGTGATTTCTCTGCTTTTTAATATACTGTCTAGAATTTATTTAGCTTTCCTTTTCAGGAGCAAGTATCTTTAAATTTCGCTTTAAATTACTGACACTGTAGTCACCATTTGCAGTGATTTTGGAGCTCAAGAAAATAAAGTCTGTCATTGTTTCCATTGTTTCCCCCTCTATTTGCCATGAAGTGATAGGACCAGATCTCATGATCTTTGTGTTTTGGATGTTGAGGGTTTCTTTTTAAATTAATTTATTTTAATTGGAGGATAATTACTTTACAATATTATGGTGTTTTTTCCCATACATCAATATGAATCACTCATGGGTGCACATGTGTATCCCCATCCTGAACCCCCCTCCCACTTTCATCCCCTCATCATCCCTCTGAGTTGTCCCAGAGCACCAGCTTTGAGTATTCTGCTTCATGCATTGAACTTGCACTGGTCATCTGTTTTACATATGGTAATATACATGTTTCAATGCTATTCTCTCAAACTGTCCCACCCTCACCTTCTCCTATATAGTGCAAAAGTCTGTTATTTATATCTGTGTCTCTATTGCTGCCTTGCGTATAGGATCGTCATTACCGTCTTTCTAAACTCCATATATATGTATTTATATATGGTACTGGTGTTTTTCTTTCTGACTTACTTCACTCTGTATAATAGGCTTCAGTTTCATCCACCTCATTAGAACTGACTCAAATGTGTTATCTTTCATCAGTTCAGTTCAGTCACTCAGTCGTGTCTGACTCTGCAACCCCATGAATTGCAGGACACCAGGCCTCCCTGTCCATCACTAACTCCCGGAATTTACTCAAACTCATGTCCATAGAGTCAGTGATGCCATCCAGCCATCTCATCTTCTGTCATCCCCTTCTCCTCCTGCCCACAATCCCTCCCAGCATCAGGGTCTTTTCCAATGAGTCAACTCTTCGCATCAGGTGGCCAAAGTATTGGAGTTTCAGCTTCAGCATCAGTCCTTCCAATGAATACCCAGGACTGATCTCCTTTAGGATGGGCTGGTTGGATCTCCTTGCAGTCCAAGGGATTCTCAAGAGTCTTCTCCAACACCACAGTTCAAAAGCATCAGTTCTTCAGCGCTCAGCTTTCTTCACAGTCCAACTCTCACATCCATACATGACCACTGGAAAAACAGTAGTCTTGACCAGATGGACCTTTGTTGGCAAAGTAATGTCTCTGCTTTTTAATATGCTATTTAGGTTGGTCATAACTTTCCTTCCAAGGAGTAAGTGTCTTTTAATTTCATGGCTGCAATCACCATCTGCAGTGATTTTGGAGCCCAAAAAGTAAAGTCTGACATTGTTTCCACTGTTTCCCCATCTATTTCCCATGAGATGATGGGACCAGATGCCATGATCTTAGCTTTCTGAATATTAAGCTTTAAGCCAACTTTTTCACTCTCCTCTTTCACTTTCATCAAGAGGCTTATTTAGTTCCTCTTCACTTTCTGCCATAAAGGTGGTGTCATCTGCGTATCTGAGGTTATTGATATTTCTCCCGGTAATCTTGATTCCAGCTTGTGCTTCCTCCAGCCCAGCGTTTCTCATGATGTCCTCTGCATATAAGTTAAATAAGCAGGGTGACAGTATACAGCCTTGAAGTACTCCTTTTCCTATTTGGAACCAGTGTGTTGTTCCATGTACAGTTCTAACTGTTGCTTCCTGACCTGCATATAGGTTTCTCAAGAGGCAGCTGAATAATATTCCATTGTGTATGTATACCACAGCTTCTTTACCCATTTGTCTGCTGATGGACATCTAGATTTGGGTCCTGGGTGGTACACATCTGCCAGGAGTGTCACAGACTGAGATCAGCTCCCCAGAGGAGACACAGGCACACCTGGGACAATATCCTCGTGGCGCAGCCAGAACACGGAGCAGCTGGGACCAGGAGGTGCATAAGAGGCATGGGCTACCTGGGACGGTGTGCTCGCCAAGCACCCAGTCGCCTGAGCACCTTGAAAGCAGAAGGTGCTTCCTGAGCACCTGGGAAGGGCACAAAATGCACAGCCTATCTGGGTCAAGGCCCTTGCAGAACGCTTGAGAACCTGAGTGGCGTAGACCGGGGAAGGGCACGAAATGCAGGGTCCACTTGGGGCAGTGCCCTTGCAGAGCACTCTGGAGCCTGAGCAGTCTGGACCTGGGGGAGTACATGCTGCCGTGGGCTGTGGCAAACCCAGTGTGGTCCATCCACTGGGAGCACTCCCCACACATGCCAGCTGCATTTGGCTGCAGTGTCCCCCCTCCCCACAGCACGACTGAATGAGTGACCCTGAATAAGTGGCCCCCTTCACCCCCTTGGTCAGGGTGGAACTCAAACATTGTAGAGACTTGCAAACAGAGGAAGCCAAAATAAACAAAGAAGGGGGAACCACTCTGAATGTTGAGTTTTAAACCAGCTTTTTCACTCTCCTCTTTTACCCTCATCAAGAGGCTCCTCAGTTCCTCTTTGTTTTCTGCCATTAGAGTGATATAATCTACGTGTCTGAGATTGTTGATATTTCTCCCAGCAATCTTGATTCCAGCTTGTGATTCAATCCAGCCCAGCATTTCACACAATGTACTCTGTATTAAAGTTAAATAAGAAGGGAGACAATATACAGCCTTGACGTACTCCTTTCCCAATTTGGAACCAGTCCATTGTTCTTTGACCAGTTCTGACTGTTGCTTCTTGACCTGCATACAGGTTTCTCAGAAGACAGGTAAGGTGGTCTGTTATTTCTGTCTTGAAGAATTCTCTACAGTTTGCTGTGATCCACATAGTCAAAGGCTTTAGCATAGTCAATAGAGCAGATATTTTTCTAGAATTCCCTAACTTTCTCTATGATCCAACAGGTGTTAGATATTTGATCTCTGATTCCTCTGCCTTTTCTAAATCCAGCTTATACATCTGGAAGTTTTCAGTTCACATACTGTTGAAGCTTAGCTTGAAAGATTTTGAGTGAAACCTTATTAAGACATGAAATTCATGCAATTTTGTGGTAGTTTGAGCATTCTTTGGCATTGCCTTTGAGACTGGAATGAAAACTGACCTTTTCCAGTCCTGTGGCCACTGCTGAGTTTTCCAAATTTGCTGGCATATTGAGTGTAACACTTTCACAAATCATCTTTTGGGATTTTTAGATAGCTCAACTGGAATTCCATCACCTCCACTAGCTATGTTCATAGTAATGCTTCTTAAAGCCCACTTGTCGTCACACTCCATGGTTTCTGACTCTTGGTGAGTGACTACACTGTCGTGGTTGTCCAGGTCATTAAGAACTTTTTTGTTTAGTTGTTCTGTGTGTTCTTGCTATCTCTTTTTAATATCTTCTGCTTCTGTTAGGTCTTTATTGTTTCTGTTCTTTATCTTGCCCATCCTTGCATGAAATGTTCTCTTGATATTTCTAACTTTTTAAGAGATCTTTAGTCTTTCCCATTCTATTGTTTTCCTCTATTTATTTGCATTGTTCACATGAGAAGACTATCTCTCCTTGCTATTCTCTGGAACTCTGCATTCGGTTGGGTATATCTTACATGGACTAGTTAAACTAATTAAGGTAATTAGTTTTTACCTTAGTTAAACAGCTTAAACCTAAGCAACATTCAGAGAATAGCTACTGTGTATTATCTTATGACCAGAACTGATGTGTTTTATAGAATCTTTAACATTTGAGATAAAGGAAACTTGGAGATCATCTAGAAGATTGGTATATAATTAGTAACAAGTAATTGTTGTTATTCAGTTGCCTACAGTGTGAGAGACCGAGGTCGGGAAGATCCCTGGAGAAGGAAACGGCAACCCACTCCAGTACTCTTGCCTAGAAAATCCCATGGATGGAGGAACCTGGCAGGCTACAGTCCACGGGGTCACAAAGAGTTGGACACGACTGAGTGACTTCACTTCTTTCTTTTAGGTTGCTAAGTCTTGTCTGACCTTTGGGCTCCATGAACTGCAGTGTGCCAGGCTTCTCTGCCCTTCACTATCTCCTGGACTTTGCTTAAACTCCCATCCATTGAGTCAGTGATGCCATCCAACCACCTCATTCTCTGTCATTCTGTTCTTCTGCCCTCAGTCTTTCCCAGCATCAGGGGCTTTTCCAATCAGTTGGCTCTTTGTATCAGGTGGCTAAACTGTTGGAACTTCAGCGTCAGTCCTTCCAGTGAATTCATGGTTAATTGCCTTTAGGATTGACTGGTTTGATTTCCTTGCAGTCCAAGGGACTCTCAAGAGTCTTCTCCAGCAACACAATTGGAAGCATCAATTCTCGGGCATTCAGCCTTCTTTATGATCCAACTCTCACATCCATACATGACTACTGGAGAAACCATAGCTCTGACTAGATGGACCTTTGTTGGCAAAGTGCTGTCTCTGCTTTTTAATACCCTGTCTAGGTTTTGGATACCTGACTTTGTCAATAAATTAGCTTTGTTAAACAAAATCACAGCTATTTCAAGGTTAATCTGGTGATAACATAATTCTCACTCATTTTCATATTTGTTTGGATGACAGAGAAAAGGGAGGATATTTTCATTTATTATGAAGTAAATTGGGTGTATATTGTCTATGAGAAGTAAATAATTTCTATTGTGATGGAAAAACATTTGAAACCTGCTGATGTAAAGTCACCTGTCCAAGAATGGTCATCAATAGGAAAATCATTTAAATAACAGAAGTTCCAAACTGATTTTTTTTTCTACCGCATCAGTTTATTTCCTGTTTCTGTATCTTTGTGATTCGGAAAATAAATGGTAGAGGGTAGAGACGGAAGCACTTTAATCACAATTCATCCCTGATCCCTCTGAACATCCAAAATCAAAGATGCTGCATGTTGTCAGCAGCAAAAACAAGATATGGTAGAATAGTGAGCTGATTCAAAGCTATTGCAAGCCAAGAGCGCAGATGAAATAGCCTGTGATTTTGTCATTTCCTTATTTACCTAAGGAAGTAAATATTCCAGCATGGTGTGCCATGTAAGTCTGGATGTGAGTGGAAATCTGGGTACATTTTACTGAGAATTGGAGGGAGTGAGTTGAATCTAGGAAAAGGAACACAATCAAACAACAGGTTTGCCTAATAGACTATGAATTTGGAGTACTGGAAATTTATATTTCTGCATCACACCATATAAAAAAAAAGGGCACAAATGGACTAAATGTGAAAAAAAAAATAGAACCCCAAAAGAATTAAAAGGTGGGGCTGAAAAAAAAAAGGTGGGGCTAACACTTTATATGATGCAGAGACTCCTATATGACTGGATTGCATTGTATTAATAAATGTATATCATATTTGATTAAGCTCAGTTTAAATTATTAAATTGTTAATGTGAAAATAACTTCTGATATCTATATAAACAGAAGCATTTTATCCCAAGTAGGACCTATATCTGTGACAAATAGATAGTATTTGCATTATGCATTTGTTCATCTTGTTTATAAATGAAGTCTTTAAACTTACTAAGAACCATAATTTCAGGTAACCTGCCATTAAATCACCATTTTACAAATCTACTTTGTACAAGCTTAATCAGTCATAAAAATGTCAAGGATACAGCCATTCAGTACAGAACAGTCCCAAGATACTAGTTAGAAACATTTTCAAGTAATGCAAAAGCAAAAGCTCTTGTTAATAGGATGCTATAATTACAAGGTAGCTTGTAATGCAAAGAAACAGTAGATTAATTCTTTTAGACGGGCAAGATGTGGATTAGCATATGAATATGAATGGCACTTCCATTCCCCTTAAATAATCTTCCATATAAATATCAAGCTGCACTGTTAATATCAATGCAGCTGTTCCTTTGATGTCATCATTTTTGTGGTTATGCTCATAAATTTGGAATATGGAGATGTACATAAGATTAAATTTCTGAGCATATCACAAGAATTTTAAAATTATAGAAATTTAACCCTTTAACCCTTAGTTTGGCCCCAGGTGAATAGCAGGGAGGAAACACAGGTCCATCCATCAGCAGAAATTGGATTAAAGATTGAGAAGCCAGAAGCAAAGGAAGAGGGAAAGTATACCCATTTGAACAGAGATCATTCTGTCATTTTTGAGATTGCATCCAAGTACTGCATTTCAGACTCTTTTGTTGACCATGATGGCTACTCCATTTCTTCTAAGGGATTCCTGCCCACAGTAATAGATATAATGGTCATCTGAGTTAAATTCACCCATTCCAGTCCATTTTAGTTCACTGATTCCTAGAAAGTCGACATTCACTCTTGCCATCTCCTGTTTGACCACTTCCAATTTGCCTTGATTTTTGGACCTAGCATTGCAGGTTCCTATGCAATATTCCTCTTTACAGCATCGGACCTTGCTTCTACCACCAGTCCCATCCACAACTGGGTATTGTTTTTGCTTTGGCTCCATCCCTTCATTCTTTCTGGAGCTATTTCTCCACTGATCTCCAGTAGCATATTGGGCACCTACCGACCTGGGGAGTTCCTCTTTCAGTATCCTGTCATTTTGCCTTTTCATACTGTTCTTGGGGTTCTCAAGGCAAGAATACTGAAGTGGTTTTCCATTCCCTTCTCCAACCAGTAATGCTGAAGAAGCTGAGATTGAACGGTTCTATGAAGACCTACAAGACCTTTTAGAACTAACACCCCAAAAAGATGTCCTTTTCATTATAGGGGACTGGAATGCATAGGTAGGAAATCAAGAAACACCTGGAGTAACAGGGCAATTTGGCCTTGGAGTACAGAATGAAGCAGGGCAAAGGCTAATAGAGTTTTGCCAAGAGAACGCACTGGTCATAGCAAACACCCCCTTCCAACAACACAAGAGAAGACTCTACACATGGACATCACCAGATGGTCAACACTGATATCAGACTGACTATATATTCTTTGCAGCCAAAGATGGAGAAGCTCGATACAGTCAGCAAAAACAAGACCAGGAGCTGACTGTGGCTCAGATCATGAACTCCTTATTGCCAAATTCAGACTTAAATTGAAGAAAGTAGGGAAAACCACTAGACTATTCAGGTATGACCTAAATCAAATCCCTTGTGGCTATACAGTGGAAGTGAGAAATAGATTTAAGGGACTAGATCTGATAGACAGAGTACCTGATGAACTATGGATGGAGGCTCGTGATATTGTACAGGAGACGGAGATTAAGACCATCCCCATGGCAAAGAAATGCAAAAAACAAAATGATTGTTTGAGGAGGCCTTACAAATAGCTGTGAAAAGAAGAGAAACGAAAAACCAAGGAGAAAAGGAAAGATATTCCCATCTGAATGCAGAGTTCTAATGAATAGCAAGGAGAGATAAGAAAGCCTTCCTCAGTGATCAATGCAAAGAAATAAAGGAAAACAACAGACTGGGAAAGACTAGAGATCTCTTCAAGAAAATTAGAGACACCAGGGAACATTTCATGCAAAATGGGTTCGACAAAGGACAGAAATGGTATGGACCTAGCAGAAGCAGAAGATATTAAGAAGAGGTGGAAAGAATGCACAGAAGAACTGTACAAAAAAGATCTTCATGACCCAGATAATCACAATGGTGCCAGACATCCTGGAACGTGAAGTCATGTGGGCCTTAGAAAGCATCATTACGAACAAAGCTAGTGGAGGTGATGGAATTCCAGTTGAGCTATTTCAAACCCTGAAAGATGATGCTGTGAAAGTGCTGCACTCAACATGTTAGCAAATTTGGAAAACCCGGTAGTGGCCACAGGATTGGAAAACGTCAGTTTTCATTCAAATCCCAAAGAAAGGCAATGCCAAAGAATGCTCAAACTACTGCACAATTGTACTCATCTCACACGCTAGGAAAGTAATGCTCAAAATTCTCTAAGCCAGGCTTCAGCAATATGTGAACCTTGACCTTCCAGATGTCAAGCTGGTTTTAGAAAAGGCTGAGCAATGAGAGATCAAATTCCCAAATCCGCTGGATCATCGAAAAAGCAAGAGAGTTCCAGAAAAACATCTATTTCTTCTTTATTGATTATGCCAAAGCCTTTGACTGTGTGGATCACAATATACTGTGGAAAATTCTGAAAGAGATGGAAATACCATTCCACCTGACGTACCTCTTGAGAAACCTCTGTGCAGGTCAAGAAGCAACAGTTAGAACTGGACATGGAACAACAGACTGGTTCCAAATAGGAAAAGGAGTACTTGAAGGCTTTATATTGTCACCCTGCTTATTTAACTTATATGCCTAATACATCAGGAGAAATGCTGGGCTGGATGAAGCACAAGCTGGAATCAAGATTGCCTGGAGAAATATCAGTAACCTCAGACGTGCAGATGACACCACCCTTATGGCAGAAAATAAAGAGGAACTAAAGAGCCTCTTGATGAAAGTGAAAGAGGAGAGTGAAAAAGTTGACTTAAAGTTCAACATTCAGAAAACTAAGATCATGGCATCCGGTCCCATCACTTCATGGGAAATAGATGGGGAAACTGGAAACAGTGGCTGACTTTATTTTTCTGGGCTCCAAAATCATTGCAGATGGTGATTGCAGCCATGAAATTAAAAGACTCTTACTCCTTGGAAGAAAAGCAATGACCAACCTAGACAGCATATTAAAAAGCAGAGACATTACTTTGCCAACAAAGTTCCATTTAGTCAAGGCTATGGTTTTTCCAGTAGTCATGTGTGGATGTGAGAGTTGGACTATAAAGAAAGTTGAGTGCTGTAGAATTGATGGTTTTGAATTGTGTTGAAGAAGACTCTTGAGAGTCCCTTGGACTGCAAAGAGATCCAACCAATCCATCCTAAAGGAGATCAGTCCTGAATATTCATCGGAAGGACTGATGCTGAAGCTGAAACTCCAATACTTTGACCACCTAAGACAAAGAGCTGACTCATTGGAAAAGACCCTGATGCTGGGGAAACATTGAGGGTAGGCGGAGAAGGGGTCGACAGAGGATGAGGTGGTTGGATGGCTTCACCAACTCAATTGACTTGAGTTTGAGTAAACTCTGGCAATTGGTTTTGGACGGGGAGTCCTGGCATGCTGCAGTCCATGGGGTCACAAAGAGTCAAACATGACTGAGTGACTGAACTGAACTGAACCCTTCCTAGTGCAGTGAGAAAGATTTAGCAAGGATAAAAATAAGGAGATTAGAAGGAAAGTTTAATATATATGATATTTTAGAGGAGCATTCATATTTATTTAGAATAAGCCCCCAAAAGAATTAGATCATATCTATAATTCATGAGGATAACCTTATGCATTAATGCCAGATATAGATCTAAGAATAATTTGAACCCAAATCATTGGAAAATTTGCAAATTTTCACTGTTACTACCACTGTGGCATATCTGTAACATTAACACAGAATGAAAGGTAAATGGATTTTTTTATGGTAGTTCTTTTAAAATGTCTTAAGGTTAGAGAAACATAATTATCTACATTTAAAATGTCTTGAGGTTAGAGAAACATAATTATCTACATTTACGTCCGCTATTGTCAATTTAGAAGCATAAAATTAATAAAAATTGACACAAATGTAATAAATTATAGAAACAGAATAGTATTCTAATATGTTTTCAAGCACTACAAAAAAGAATTGAAATGATTTTATATATGTTTTTAGTTTAATTCAAATCAAAATTTTTTTCCTGAAATACTTTTCTAATTATAAAGTTAATATAAAACTATTGTGAAAAGTTTGGAAAGTAGAACACTTTAGGAAAGATAACTTAACCTATGATGCACATTTTGACTAATTTTCCCCTAGGCCATTTATTATGATCATGTAAATTTTTATTCTGCTTCTTTTCATTTAACATAAACATGTTCTTGTGGAGAAAAACTATATGGTGTTGAGGAAGCTTGAGAGAAAACATTATTGAGATTTTAACTACATTCAAAGTGAGAGACAATGGTTTGGACTAGATGATGCCACCGGGGAGTATGGGAAATGCCACATTAGGGGTAAGTTTTGAAAGTAGAGCTAGTGATACCGGCTACCTGCTGATGGATGCAATGTAGCCTCTAGATTAAAAAGAGTAATCAAAGATGACTTCTGTGTTTACAAGTTGAGTATGGGAAATGCCACATTAGGGGTAAGTTTTGAAAGTAGAGCTAGTGATACCGGCTACCTGCTGATGGATGCAATGTAGCCTCTAGATTAAAAAGAGTAATCAAAGATGACTTCTGTGTTTACAAGTTGAGTAACCAGGTGAATATCATTGACTGAGAAGATACTTGTGAAGGAATAGAAGGTAAAAAAAAATAAAAATTCCATTGAAGTTATGTTAAACTGAGATATCTAGTAGATATTATACCAAGTAGAGATGTTGGTTAAAAGTTAAATATGCAAATATATGAAGCTCACGGAAGTGATGATCATTGAAATTAAAAAACAAAGCCCTGGGACTCCTGTAGGAATTAGAAGATTCAGTGATGATTATAAGATATAAATGTTTATTGAATATAATTATCCATTATTTCTGAAGGAAAGGTAGATAAATACCATATCCTGCTGGAAATTCAGTATTACACAATTTAAAGAAAAGCTAATATTTTAAGTGCCTGCTATGTGACATGTACATCTTCTAATATTTTAAATGTGTTAAGATGATATTCAATACTCACAAATACTTCTTTGTGTCAGTATTGCCTATTATCACAGAGCACACATAGGCAAGGCAGGGTCACCCATAGAGCCAAAGAAGTTAGTTTTACCAGTAGCTTGAGTATGGTCTAAATACTTCTGTCAAATTCTAGGGGAGTTCTCTGGCTTGGATATCATCTTGGTTACAACGTTTCTGTAGAAATTAAATTAACATCTTAAAAATAGGTTCAATTTTGTTTTATTGTGGAAGATATAATCAAAAACTTACCATCAGACACACACACTCAAACACAAACACACACATAAACATACCAGGGTTTGAATTTGATATTCTACAAAATGAAAAAATAATCTTATGCAGGGCTCTGGCTGCTATTCTTTCTTGTTGATAACATGGGTGATTTTCATGTGTAAAGTGTGGAGGATGAGATTCATGAACAACCCTGACTGAAGTGAATAATGATATTGTGAAGTTTAAATCTGACTTCCGGTGTAAGCTAGACCTGCTAAAATGAGGAATGATTTTTAAAACCCACACTTTTTGGTACATACCATATAGGAGAACATTATATTTGTGAAAAGAAAAAATTTTATAGAATGAGATGTTATTTCAGTTTTTTTCTACTGTTAGATTTTCCTCATGTCAGTTGTAGCTACCTAGAGACTGAATGGCACCCCACTCCAGTACTCTTGCCTGTAAAATCCCATGGACGGAGGAGCCTGGTGGGCTGCAGTCCATGGGGTCTCGAAGAGTTGGACATGACTGAGTGACTTCACTTTCACTTTTCACTTTCATGTACTGGAAAAGAAAATGGCAGCCCACTCGTGTTCTTGCCTGGAGAATCCCAGGGGCGGGAGCCTGCTGGGCTGCCTTCTGTGGGGTCACACAGAGTCGGACATGACTGAAGTGACTTAGCAGCAGCAGCAGCAGAGACTCATACTGAGCTCTGCAGTTCCACATGTTATGTGATACATGCATAGAGTTGCTGATAATTCCTCTTACACTGGAAGAAATATGGAGCAAGTTACCAATTTTCAAGGGATCATTTTGAAAAGCTGTAAGGGATAAAGCTATAGCCACAGAGCCTGATTAGTTAAAAATGTGTTCTCTAATGAGGACATGAAATATTCCCTTGGTATCTCTAATTTTCTTGAAGAGATCTCTAGTCTCCCATTCTGTTGTTTTCCTCTATTTCTTTGCATTGATCACTGAGGAAGGCTTTTTTATCTCTCCTTGCTATTCTTTGGAACTCTGCATTCAAATGGGAATATCTTTCCTTTTCTCCTTGGCAGTTCACTTCTCTTCTTTTCACAGCTATTTGTAAGGCCTCCTCAGACAGCCATTTTGTTTTTTGCATATCTTTTCCAAGGAGATGGTCTTAATCCCTGTCTCTTGTACAATGTCATGAACCTCTGTCCATAGTTCATCAGGCACTCTGTCTATCAGATCTAGTCCCTTAAATCTATTTCTCACTTCCACTGTGTAATCATAAGGAATTTGATTTAGGTCATACCTGAATGGTCTAGTGGATTTTCTGACTTTCTTCAATTTAAGTCTGAATTTGGCAATAAGGAGTTCACAATCGGAGCCACAGTCAGCTCCTGGTATTGTTTTTGCTGACTGTATAGAGCTTCTCCATCTTTGGCTGCAAAGAATAGCAGAAGATATTAAGAAGAGGTGGCAAGAATACACAGAAGAACTGTACAAAAAACATTTTCATGACCCAGATAATCACGATGGTGTGATCGCTCACCTAGAGCCAGACATCCTGGAATGTGAAGTCAAGTGGGCCTTCAGAAGCATCACTATGAACAAAGCTAGCGGAGGTGATGGAATTCCAGTTGAGCTATTTTAAATCCTGAAAGATGATGCTGTGAAAGTGCTGCACTCAATATGCCAGCAAACTTGGAAAACTCAGCAGTGGCCACAGGACTGGAAAAGGTCAGTTTTCATTCTAATCCCAAAGAAAGGCAATGCCAAAGAATGCTCAAACTACGGCACAATTGCACTCATCTCACACGCTAGTAAAGTAATGCTCAAAATTCTCCCAGCCAGGCTTCAGCAATACGTGAACCTTGAACTTCCAGATGTTCAAGCTGGTTTTAGAAAAGGCTGAGGAACGAGAAATCAAATTGCCAGCATCTGCTGGATCATCGAAAAAGCAAGAGAGTTCCAGAAAAACATCTATTTCTGCTTTATGGACTATGCCAAAGCCTTTGACTGTGTGGATCACAATAAACTGTGGAAAATTCTTAAAGAGATGGGAATACCATACTGTCTCTTGAGAAACCTCTGTGCAGGTCAGGAAGCAAAGGTTAGAACTGGACATGGAACAACAGACTGGTTCCAAATAGGGAAAGGAGTATGTCAAGGCTGTATATTGTCACCCTGCTTATTTAACTTATATGCAGAGTACATCATGAGAAATGCTGAGCTGGTAGAAGCACAGGCTAGAATCAAGATTGCCAGGAGAAATATCAAAAACCTCAGATATGCAGATGACACCACCCTTATGGCAGAAAGTGAAGAGGAAGTAAAAAGCCTCTTGATGAAAGTGAAAGAGGAGAGTGAAAAAGTTGGCTTAAAGCTCAACAGTCAGAAAACTAAGATCATGGCATCTGGTCCCATCACTTCATGGGAAATAGATGGGGAAACAGTGGAAACAGTGTCAGACCTTATTTTTTGGGGCTCCAAAATCACCACAGATGGTGATTGCAGCCATGAAATTCAAAGACGCTTACTCCTTGGAAGTAAAGTTATGACCAACCTAGACAGCATATTAAAAAGCAGAGACATTACTTTGCCAACAAAGTTCCATCTAGTCGAGGTTATGGTTTTTCCAGTAGTTATGTATGGATGTGAGAGTTGGACGGTGAAGAAAGCTGAGCACTGAAGAATTTATGCTTTTGAACTGTGGTGTTGGAGAAGACTCTTGAGAGTCCCTTGGACTGCAAGGAGATCCAACCAGTCCATCCTAAAGGAGATCAGTCCTGGGTGTTCATTGGAAGGACTGATGTTGAAGCTGAAACTCCAATACTTTGGCCACCTCATGTAAAGTGTTGACTCATTGGAAAAGACCCTAATCCTGGGAAGGATTGGGGGCAGGAGGAGAAGGGGACGACAGAGGATGAGATGGCTGGATGGCATCACCGACTCAAAGGACATGGGTTTGGGTAGACTCCGGGAGTTGGTGATGGACAGGGAGGCCTGACGTGCTGCAATTCATGGGATTACAAAGAGTCAGACATGACTGAGCGACTGAACTGAACTGAATGAGGATATGAGTACTAGTTTCACGCTTTATGATTCTCTGCTGGAATTACCACCTATTTTCTAAGAGTTCTAAGGAATGGGTTTAGGAATGGAAGAATAAACATGGGCCCAAAAGTCATGGGTATATCTTGTACTCCTGACTTGTTCCCATTATTAAATTGTATAATCTTTTCTTTTCCTGCAGAGGTCCATCTAGTCAAAGCTGTGGTTTTTCAAGTAGACATGTGTGGATGTGAGAGTTGGACTATAAGGAAAACTGTGCGCCGAAGAATTGATGCTTTTGAACTGTAGTGTTGGAGAAGACTCTTGCAATTCCCCAGGACTGTAAGGAGATCCAACCAGTCAATCCTAAAGGAAATCAGTCCTGAATATTTATTGCAAGGACTGATGCTGAAGCTGAAGCTCCAGTACTTTGGCTACCAAAAATGAAGAACTGACTCATTTGCAAAGACCTTGGGCTGGGAAAGAGTGAAGGTGTGAGGAGAAGGGGATGATAGAGGATGAAATGGTTGGATGGCATCACCAACTCAATGGACATGAGTTTGAGTAAACTCTGGGAGTTGATAATGGACAGGGTGGTGTGGCCTGCCGCAGTCCATTGGGTCTCAGAGTCAGAAATGACTGAGCAACTGAACTGAACTGAACCTTTTCTAGCTTCGGTTCTGTGTATGTGAAATAGGGATATGTTGGCTGTACTTCCTGCTGCAGTGTGCTTGTGAAGATAAAATGAGTAAATATATGGATGACATAGAAATATGCATGTTGTATAGTTATACAAATGTTATTATAGTTTAATCACCTAGACTCATAGAATACACATGAAATATTTTAAGATGTAATGCAAAGCCAAATGAATATTTTAACAAGCAGTGAATTTCCAAAAAGACAACTTTAAGATGTATTTTTAAATTAGCCTATTTACAGAAATACAAAAGAGTATAGGTTTCTTTGTTAAGTTTACGAGAACTTAGTGCAGCAAAAGCAATTCTCAGTAGAGAATTATTTGAAAGCCAGATGATCTTCATAGGAATATAAAAAAATGTGAATGATTTATGTTATTTCTGAGGTTTGTACATTTTTAAAGCACCTTGATTACTTATTTAGATTTGTTTGCATCTTCCCAGCTATTCTCAAGTACTATTATTCAAGGTGGTATGGGCAAAGTGGTTACCTTCAAGAATACAAAACCAAAACGTAAAAAAAAACAACAACAACTTACCATATTACACCCTTCTTCAAGAGCAATGACTCTTGTTTTGCTTATTATCTTTGTAAGTAGAAACATTGTTCACTCACTAGTTCAACATCAAATTTGTTTAGCATTTATTGTGTGCCAGGGTAGTAATAAAAGCAGACAAAGTTTTTATCTTCAGGGAACTTGCAGTCTGTTGATGAAGATAGTGAGGTAAAGAAAAAGCCATGCTAATATGTGAAATACAGAGGCTTCTCAGCAGAGATAACTGCCCTTGCAAACACTTGAGAAACATGGTTGACATATTGGAAGAACAAAAATATAGGCTTCCCTGGAACAGATTGAGTAAGAGGAAGAGTGATTCAAATGAAGATGGAGAAGTAGGCAGGGCCAAATTATGTATGTGAGTTGAGACCTCAGATTACCTTTAATTCAATGGAGATGGAAATGGCAAACCACTCCAGTATTCTTGCCTGGAGAATCCCATGGACAGAGGAACCTGGTGGGCTACAGTCCTAAGGATTGCAGAGAGTCAGACACGACTGAGCGACTAAGCATTACCTGTTATTCAAGGTAAGAACATTGAATTTTGTAGGTTTAGAACACATACAAATCAATGGCTTTTTGCCACTCATTTTTTTGTGTGCGTGTGTTTGTAGAATTTATTGGATTAGCAGTGACAACTTTCAACATGAGGAGAACCTTACTTTGAATATAGAACGCTGTTTGCCACTCATTTAATGTAACAAACTTTTCTCAAAACACTATGCATTTCTCAAAACATATGTGACAGGAAATGTGATTTCTTTATATTAGTTTTAGGCAGACATTTTGCCAACTTACTTGGCACATGGTTT
This sequence comes from Cervus canadensis, assembly GCF_019320065.1. NCBI lineage: Eukaryota > Metazoa > Chordata > Mammalia > Artiodactyla > Cervidae > Cervus > Cervus canadensis. Next base: position 46,680,292 of record NC_057400.1, read on the forward strand.
TTATTCAGAGAATAATATGTAGGACAAACTTGAGTTGTGTACCATGTTGGGATAAAATCACCCTGTTTGGCTTCATGTAACTATGTCAAACCAGAGGGGATAGAAGGATAGCATCTTCTGTGATCATCTCTTTGCTGAATTTACGTGTCTTTTGTGTTTCAAAGTGTCATCTTGTTTAGCCTTAATTTGGCTCAAAAGTTATTTTTTCTGTGCTATATCTTAATTTTTAAGTGAAATTTGAATAAGAAACAATCATAAGTCCTAAAAAAGTTAAATATTTGAAGAATATGGCACCAAAAGAATAATTAACCTACAGAAGATTTCCTTGCAATCCCTTGCATCAAACACCATCTTCTATCAAGGCTCTCTTCCTCCTTTAGGAAATATCTCTTTTAAAATGTGTCAAACTTTATGTATTGTATTCGTTTACTTTCAATTATGTATTTATATTCTCACTTAATTAAATGATTTTTTTAACTAAAAATTATTTGGATGGCTTGGGTTGAGATAGAATGTATCGTGTGTGTGTTCCTTACTGTAGGTCAGACTCTGCTTACACAAGAGTTTGTGTTCAATCATTATTTTGCCTGTTCAACTGAGTCTTCCAGTGATTAACATTGTCATTCATTCTGCAAATCTGATTAAATTTACTACAGATTTATTTAATCCAGTTAAATAAAGTTATCTATTAAATTTACTATAAAAATCAAATTAAAAAGCATTGAAATCTTAAGTATAGAACAACTTTCTCCCTTTTAATTTTAAAATGAGAGGAAACTTTTTTTGGTCTGCTTGCCTTCATAACATTGAGGATTTTTTTTTCATCTTTAATTTTGCACAAGAATTGCTCTATTAGCTATGTACATGCGTGCGTGCTCAGTCACTTCAGCTGTGTCTGACTGTTTGCAACCATATAGACATTAGCCCGCCAGGCTGCTCTGTCTATGGGATTTCCCAGGCAAGAATACTGGAGTGGGTCGCCATGCCCTCCTCAAGTGGATATTCCTGACCCAGGGATTGAAACTGCATCTCCTGTGTCTCCTGCATTGTAGGTGGATTCTTTACCACTGAGCCACCAGGGAAGCCCAGAATGCATCATAATAATTTGCAAAAAATAATGGATTTAAAAACTTAAGCACTTTTCATTCATAGCAGAGTGAGGGAAAAATTAAGCTCATTAGGTGAGAGTGAACTGTATTCTGAGATGGGAGGCCAATGAGGAGCCCAGATAAACTGAATAAAGGTTGTCTGTTTCAAGGTGACTTGTTCTCTGGAATCCAAGATAACAGTGGCAATTTTAAATAGGAACAGAGGTCCTGTCTTTAAGGGCACACCATAATGAACACCTAACTAGACATAGTTGCAAATAATTTAACATCTTATTTATCACAGCCCAGGGCAGAGGTAGAATAGTGACTACTTGAGAATTTGGTTTTGGTTCAAAAATCTATTTCTAGATAGATCGATTTTAGATGTGGGGTTTTCCTTTGAAGCTTCAAATGTGTATTACTTTTCCTTTCCTCTGGTGTTTTCATAGGTCTTTGTTTCCTACTTCAGTATTTTCATCTTTGAATTGGCCCAAGTATTTAGGATAGATATTTCTTAATATTTAAGGTGCATGGAACATCCTTATTCTCTCCCACTGTTCTGCTTTCAGACCTAAATTCGGAAAGCCCCAGTGTGATTCCTACCAGATATTTTTCTAAAGCAACTAGATAGAGCTGGGGTTTTGTTTGGCTCTTACAGTTCTGTCAATAGAGGACTGCAATTTTTCTTCAGAGAATGTGGCTAACCCAAATTTATGCTCCTCCTGGAGAGTTAGAATGGGTTTGAGGGTCCAAACATCTCTAATGGTGAATAGTCTTATTGAACCTTTAGCAGCAAGAATCTTTCTCTTCTAGCCCTCTGCACTCTATCAATAAAATGCTCCCTATTGCTCATTTGCCTTTTCCTACCACTACCAAATAGCACCCCTTGGTCTTTTTCTTTCTGTCTGTCTGCACCCCTCACCCTCACACCATATCCCTTACCTCTATCTTTATCTCTGTATTTATAACTCTATCTTATTTTTGTCATTATCTTTTATACTCCAGATCCCTAAGAGACTATCTTTCTGGGTTAGCCTTAGACAGCACTTTTATACAGGCTCTCTGGGGTCACTAGTGATCCCACAGATGACTGATTTAGTTTATACACCATGCCCTGATCTAGTTTGTTATAGCAAGGGACAGGATAAAATGATACAGAGTATTGCAACATAAGTGAATAAAATCACATTCAACCTCTTTTTCTAAAGAAGGATATTGGCACAACAAGAACTTAAGGGCTTTATATCCAGAAAAATCTTAGGATTGTACTGCTCATAAAAGACTTCTTTCTTGTTTGTGCCATTTCTCAAAGCATACTTAGGTTGCTAAGGAAACTGTACGGTGCCTTTCATCCTCATCTCTTGCTACTCTGTGGTACACTGGAGGCATATTTTCTAACTGGAGGTAAAAATTATTATGCCATGAGTATTGCCCCAAAATGAAAAGCATGACTTTCTGACCCATAGCGTGATTCTATGGTAGTTGTTAGGGACTTGTGACTTTAGATTTAAGTTGTTCTTGAGTCCCAAAGAAGGTTAAGATATTAGGATGATTCAAATATTTCTTTTATTCATTGACATAAAGCAACATTACTCTGGCCAGGAGGGTAGATTACATAAAATAATTAATCCATTCCCAATAATGATGAAGGTAAAGTAAGCCAGACTTAGTATGGTAATTAAAGACAGGGAAAGACAATATATGATATTGCTTAGGTATAGAATCTGGAAAAAAAAATTAGATAAAAATGAACTTATTTCCAAAACAGAAAGAGACTCAAAGACATAGAAAACAAACTTCAGTTCAGTTCAGTTCAGTTCAGTCGCTTAGTTGCGCCCGACTCTTTGCGACCCCATGAATTGCAGCACGCCAGGCCTCCCTGTCCATCACTAACTCCCGAAATTTACTCAAACTCATGCCCATCGAGTCGGTGATGCCATCCAGCCATCTCATCCTCTGTTGTCCCCTCCTCCTCCTGCCCCCAATCCCTCCCAGCATCAGGGTCTTTTCCAATGAGTCAACTCTTCGCATCAGGTGGCCAAAGTATTGGAGTTTCAGCTTCAACATCAGTCCTTCCAATGAACACCCAGGACTGATCTCCGTCAGGATGGACTGGTTGGATCTCCTTGCAGTCCAAGGGACTCTCAAGAGTCTTCTCCAACACCACAGTTCAAAAGCATCAGTTCTTCAGTGCTCAGCTTTCTTCACTGTCCAACTCTCACATCCATACATGACCACTGGAAAAACCATAGCCTTGACCAGATGGACCTTTGTTGGCAAAGTAATGTCTCTTCTTTTTAATATGCTATCTAGGTTGGTCATAACTTTCCTTCCAAGGAGTAAGCGTCTTTTAATTTCATGGCTGCAGTCACCATCTGCAGTGATTTTGGATCCCCTAAAAGTAAGGTCTGACACTGTTTCCACTGTCTTCCCATCTATTTCCCATGAGCTTATGGTCACCCAAAGGGAAAGGGAGATGGTAAGTGTTAGTCACTCAATCATGTCTGACTCTGAGACCGCATGTACTGTAGTCCATCAGATTCCTCTGTCTGTGGAATTCTACAGTCAAGAATACTGGAGTGGGTAGTCATTCCCTTCTCCAGGGAATCTTCCCAACCCAGGGATCAAACCCCAGTCACCTGAGTTACAGGCAGATTCTTTACTGGCTGAGCCACCAGGGAAGTCAAATTAGGAGATTGGGATTAACATATAAATTGCTACGTATAAAATAAATGATCAACCAGGACCCACTTACAGAACAGGGTATATTCAATGTTTTGTAGTATCCTATAAGGGAAGAGAATCTGAAGAAATATGTATATATATAAAACTGAATATGAGACTAACATGATGTTATAAATCAACTATGCTTCAATAAGAAATAAATAAAAAATATGTAATCTTAAAATCTCCCTGGATGGAGTTACATAGGATTTCTTCATTATTATCTTACAATGCTTTTGGAAAATAATTTTTAAATTTTGTAAATATTTACAAATAGTGTAATCGATATGCTAGTTATTTTCTGAAAGTCTTTCTTAGTCTGCCATCAGCTACACTCAGATGTATAGGTCCAAATTTATACTCAGATGTTTTAAGTACCAAACAGGGAACATAAATAAATGGAAAGGCAGAGTATAATATGACGGGAGTAGTTGGCGGGGGCAAGATCAAATATAATAGAAAAGATGTGCTATGTCTAAAATTGTCCAAATTAAAGTTAAAATTTTCTAAAACATTGTATCACAGTGACTACATCTGTGAACCACATTGGGGTTATGGACAACTGGATTGTAACATCTGTCCATTTATTTCATTTCAAATAATAAGAGAAGAAGAAATAACTAGATGTTATTTATGTTATTACTAGTCAGGTGAAAGAATTTCCTCATCTCTAATGTAAGAAGGTCAGACCATGTTTATGGGGAGAAAATATTGTAAATTACAAGGGTTAAGAAGTGAATCGAATAGATGCTAAAGACAGCATATTAAAAAGCAGAGACATTACTTTGCCAACAAAGTTCCGTCTAGTCAAGACTATGGTTTTTCCAGTGGTCATGTGTGGATGTGAGAGTTGGACTACAAAGAAAGCTGAGTGCCAAAGAATTGATGCTTTTGAACTGTGGTGTTGGAGAAGACTCTTGAGAGTCCCTTTGACTGCAAGGAGATCCAACCAGTCCATCCTAAAGGAGATCAGTCCTGGGTGTTCATTGCAAGGACTGATGTTGAAGCTGAAACTCCAGTACTTTGGCCACCTGATGCGAAGAGCTGACTCATTGGAAAAGACCCTGATGCTGGGAGGAATTGGGGGCAGGAGGAGAAGGCGACGACAGAGGATGAGATGGCTGGATGGCATCACCGACTCAATGGACATGCGTTTGGGTAACCTCCGGGAGTTAGTGATGGACAGGGAGGCCTGGTGTGCTGCGGTTCATGGGGTTGCAAAGAGTGGGACACAACTGAGCGACTGAACTGACTGACTGACTGAAACTTGGAGGAGACCTGTGGAGTTGGAGAATTCAACTGTATATAAGTGGATTCTTTTCTTCTGAACCTGAAGCTTTACTCTGAGATTCAATGAACTTCTTATCGCTCAATAACTTTGCTCAAAAATAATCTCAACGAGGCCCCCTTGATTAGTCAATTTAATATTGCAAGCACCCCGACTTTTGTAATCCCTTTAACCTTGTTCTCCTTTTGCTTTTATCCATAATATAATATTATATAATAATAAGCAGTGGTGTGTGTATGGGTATATGTATAATAAATAATTATTGTCATTGCTTATGGTCCATTTCCCTATTAGGATGTAAGTTACTTTATTTTCTTTTTTTTTTTTTTAATTTTTTATTTTTTTTATTAGTTGGAGGCTAATTACTTCACAACATTTCAGTGGGTTTTGTCATACATTGATATGAATCAGCCATAGATTTACACGTATTCCCCATCCCGATCCCCCCTCCCACCTCCCTCTCCACCCGATTCCTCTGGGTCTTCCCAGTGCACCAGGCCCGAGCACTTGTCTCATGCATCCCACCTGGGCTGGTGATCTGTTTCACCATAGATAGTATACATGCTGTTCTTTTGAAATATCCCACCCTCACATTCTCCCACAAAACAGACATCTTTTTCATTTTATACTCTGATATGTCCTCATGTTCTGGAACAGATCTTGAAACATGGTAGACTCTCAGTAAATATTTGTTGAATGAATGAAGAGATAGAATTGGACATACGTAGGGATAACTAAATAAATTTACTGTTGAGTGATTTCATATTCTTGCAAAATAGGAGGAAGAGCCATTGGTTCAGAGCTAAGAATTTTAGGGAATTGCAGAGTCTTTAAGTAAAATGATGAAGTTAATAATACCTTAAGGATCTAAAAATATGAACAAGAAATCATCTGCTTTGCTCCATTGAAACCCTAGTGTCCTGAAACTGGACACTAATTTTGCAATGGTAGACTTGGGTCTAAAAATTATTTTTTCCTAGCAGGACTCTGCAGCCTGTGGCAAAGTAATCATGTACTTAAATAGAACTGAAGTAGTGGATTTAGTGGATTGAAGTGGCCGAGGAACAAGGGACATTGATAATGAGACAGTGATACCATATAGAAGCTAAAGAGGAAAGTAAAGCCATGGTGAGGTATTTAGCCTGAAAGAAAATTAAGGCCTTATTAAATATTCAGAGATATCAGAGAGGACCACATGCAGGCATACTTGTAAAAGGGTGTGAGAACTTTGTGGTTAGAATAGCTCCTGGGGAAAGAAAGTTCCTCAAGAGCAGGTGTTTTTGTCAGTTTGGTTCATTGCTGTATACTCAGACGTGTGCATGTGTGTTCTCAGTCACTGAGTCTTATCCAGTTCCTTGCAGCTCCATGAACGGTAGCCCACCAGGCTTCTCTATCCATGGAGATTTCTGGGCAAGATTATTGGAGTGGGTTGCCATTTCCTCCTCCAGGGGATCTTCCTGACCCAGGGATCAACCTGCATCTCCTGCTTCTCCTGCATTGGTGGGTGGATTCTTTACCAGTGCACCACAAAAGACCTTCTCCTTAATGAATGCTTGTTGGATGAATGATGAGGTCCAGAATGTAAACTTGAGAGTAGGTTCCTATGGTAGAAGATGGGTAAGACTTTTGAGATAAAATGGAGAAGAGTATTAGTGATCAAATTGTTGAGTGATGTACATGCTCCTATGAAGACAGAATAATTGGAGGTCTGGTGTTAAAGATCTTAAATATTTAAATAGCAAGACCATGTGCTAGGAAGTCTACTATCTGCACATGGTAGATTGGATAGAAGGTAGATAGTAATGAACCTTGAAAACGTAAGGGTTTCTTTATCCCAGTGGAAGAATAGTAGTCTTGAAGGGACAAAAGACTATTTGATCCATGTTAATTTTGTCTCCAATGACTGAAATATAGGGAGATGTTTGATAGAACAATTCTCCAAAAAGTTTCAGCAGGATAAACAAGTTTTGTTTGTTTTTTTTAAGTCAAAAGCATAGAAGTAGCATTCTGTGAACATGTGGAAATGTGAGGATAGATTTACAATGGAACAGTTCTTCTAAAGGAGGCATGGTAAAGAGCTAGGAAGAAGGCAGGGAGGGAGTAAAGGGTAGTTATGTGGGGAGGAAAGTCTGATAAATTGTGAAGTAGAAAGGCCAATGATAGCTTATCATTACTCTGGGGAAGGATTGAGAAAGCTTGCCCTAGAAAGGTAATGTTCTGGGGTTTTGAGAGAATTCAATCTATTTTTGTGATGCTAGCATTTAGCTTTTGTAACTAAAACAAAGATACTGTTATACTGAGAATACCACTGTAATTAGTATTGATTTATTGAGCTCTCCATGGCATCATCGTACTTCCTATCCTGGAAGGTAAGTATTTTTATTATTCCTAAACTGTGGTGCAGAGAGGAAGAGTAGCTCACCCAAAACTATAAACAAGAGTGGATGAGTTCAGACTTAATCACAAGAAGTTTGATGTTAGATTCTTCATTCTTAACCATGAATATGTCTACCATCCTTTAAAATCTCCAAAATCTTTAAATCTTAATACAAAATAGGTTTCCTTTCTTAATTTACATTCTAGGTTTTCAGGGTACTAGAATATATGTTCCAAGTGCACCTGACTCTCTGCCAGACTCACTCAGACACAACTTCCAGTGACATAAACATAAAACTGTAAGATAATGCTCAATTTCAAGATGTATGTTAAGAGTACAAAATAAACTATTTGGGCTCAAAGAAGCACAAGCTGGCATCAAGATTGCCAGGAGAAATATCAGTAACCTCAGATATGTAGATGATACTACTCTTATGGCAGAAAGTGCAGAAGAACTAAAGAACCTCTTACTGAAAGTGAAAGAGGAGAGTGAAAAAGTTGGCTTAAAGCTCAACATTCAGAAAGCTAAGATCATGGCATCTGGTCCCATCACTTCATGGCAAATAGATGGGGAAAGAGTGGCTGACTTTATTTATTTATTTATTTTGGCTCCAAAAAATCATTGCAGATGGTGATTGCAGCCATGAAATTAAAAGACGCTTATTCCTTGGAAGGAAAGTTATGACCAACCTAGACAGCATGTTGAAAAGCGAGACATTACTTTGTCAACAAAGGTCCATCTAGTCAAGGCTATGATTTTTCCAGTGGTCGTGTATGGATGTGAGAGTTGGACGGTGAAGAAAGCTGAGTGCCAAAGAACTGATGCTTTTGAACTGTAGTGTTGGAGAAGACTCTTGAGAGTCCGTTGGTCTGCAAGGAGATCCAACCAGCCCATCCTAAAGGAGATCAGTCCTGAGTGTTCATTGGAAGGACTGATGTTGAAGCTATAACTCTAATACTTTGGCCACCTGATGCAAAGAGCTGACTCATTGGAAAAGACCCTGATGCTGGGAAATATTGAGGGCAGGAGGAGAAGGGGACGACAGAGGATGAGATGGTTGGATGACATCACCGACTCAATGGACATGGGTTTGGGTGAACTCCAGAAGTTGGTGATGGACAGGGAGGCCTGGTGTGATGCAGTTTATGGGGTCACAAAGAGTCGGACATGATTGAGCAACTGAACTGAACTGAAAGTAGAAACTCTAAATCATTTGAAGCTTTGTTGCAGGTATATGTAAAAAAAAAAAAAATCACTGAACATTGAACAAATTCTAACTCACTGGCTTATATTTGTTGTTGTTCAGTCACTCAGTCATGTCCGACAGTTTGTGACCCCAGGGACTCCAGCATGCCAGACTTTCTTGTCCATTACCAACTCCTGGAGCTTGCTCAAACTCAAATCCATCAAGTTGGTGATGTGATTCAACCATCTTGTCCTCTGTGTCCCCTTCTGCTCCTGCCTTTGATCTTTCCCTGCATCAGGATCTTTTCGAATGAGTTGGCTCTTCACATCAGGTGGCCAAAATATACTGGCTTATATTAGGGTTTGGGAAAAGAAACAAAGATAAGGAGAACTAACTTTTAATGTATACTATATATTTCAGAGACATGACTTATATGCAGAGTAAATAAAGTCACCTAACAGTTGTTTGAGGTTATATGTATAAATGAGGAAACTGAGTTTCAGAAAGACTAAGGTCATCCAGCTCTCAAGTGGCAGGGCTGGGATTTTGGAAATCAAGTGCGAAATATTCCAGAATCCATTCTCTTTCTGTGTCCTGTGCTTCATGTGGAGGATGTGATGCGTGTGTGCTCAGTTGCTTCAGTTGTGTCAGACTCTGTGAGACCCGACGGACTGTAGCCCACCAGGCTCCTCTGTCCCTGGGATTCTCCAAGGCGAGAATACTGGAGTGGGTTGCCATGCCCTCCTCCAGGGATTCTTCCCAACCCAGGGATCAAACTCACAGTGTCTCCTGTGTCTTCTGCATCGCAGTCGGATTCTTTACCACTGAGCCACCCGGGAAGCCCTGGAATGTGCTGACACATCCCTAAATTAAATTAGTAGAGTTTAATCCCGTGCCCCTGTTTTATGGGAACTTCTATGTAAGTGGAAGGACATCTGGTTAAATACAGGGGTCCCAGGTTGTTCTAATGCACATAGCAGACTAAACTGACATGAAGTTTAATTAAAATATAAATTTTGACTTTAAATGAAAACAACAACAATATTTAACATTTATTGAGCATTTGCTGTATATCAGACACTGTGCTAAGAAATTTACATACATATATATTACATTAATCATCACAACCAGTCTACCAAACCCTTCATATCCTCATTCCTGACTGTCTCTCCAACTCTTGATCAGCACATCTTATATCAGTGTTTTCCCCAGTGCTGACTGACAGATTGATCCTAGGCTGGCCTCAGAGGGTATGCCCCAGATCTAAGAATTAATTGTGACAGAAGGACCTAAAAATATTCATTTTGAGTAAGTTTCCCTAACAATTAAAAGCTTTTCTAACATGACAGAGTACATATCTTGCTGATTCAGTATTGTCTGTTTCATTAATCACTCCAAAGATTACTCATGGTTCTAACAATTAATTCCACATTGGTATGTGACATATGAGTTCAATCAAAACATTTGAGTGTTTAATAAATCTGGAGTAGTAGATTTTCATTTTTCAAAATACTGAGCCAATCTCAGAATTGACGATTATGTCCAGGGTACTCAACACTCATAAAGTGTAGACAGAGCTCATTTTTTCCCCTATAGGTGACAACATCCAAATCTGATTTATTTAATCAGCTGAAGCATTATCATACTTAATCAAATGTAGAGCCCTAAGATCTGACTAGCACTTAGATCATGATGTAGTGAATTTATGGAGGAATCCCACAGAACACCAGAGTGTCCTAGCATACACCTGAGGATTACAGCAGTGTGTTCACAAAGTGTAGGAGGAAATGAAGTATATGCCAGTCAGGTGCTGATAACATTGATCTGATATAACAATTCAACTCATTCCTTTTTAACTTTAGAGTAATTTAGATTATTAATTGTCCAAAACTATGGGTATAGAAAGTGTGTGTGTGTGTGTGTATATATGTGTGTGTGTGTTTATAAATATACTCAAATACAAAGACACATAATAACTTTTTATATATGTATGATGTTTTGATGTGCTTTACTGAATATTTTTACTCAATATTGGATACTTGATGAACCCAAGATAAATAACATGTGAACTTCAGTGATGTTTATGTATGAGGTTGGCCTTAATTAAAGCAGGCCTCAGAGTACAGTTTGAAGGGTACACAGGGGTATGTTCTTTTTTAAAATCCTGTTGGTCCTGCCTTAGTGCATAAAATTATTACTCTTAAGGCCTTGAAAGCCTCTGATAAAAAACACATGTGTGTGCTCAATTGCTCAGTTGTGTCCGACTCTTTGTGTGGTCTTTAGCCTGTTAGGCTCCTCTGTCCGTGGAATTTTCCAGGCAAGAATACTAGAGTGGGTTGGCATTTCCTTCTCCAGAGGATCTTCCTGACCCAGGGATTGAACCTGCCATTGTCTCTTGTGTCTCCTCATTAGCAGGCAGATTCTTTACCACCAGCACCACCTGGGAAACCCTCTAACTTCCCCCCCACCCCCGCAAGAAAAATTAATAAACACATGGAACCTATGAAAAATCTAGCACTGCCTTCACATTGGGATTCAATTATTTTGTTGCTAACTTCTTGTCACTACTATATGGCTAAATAGGATCTTATTCTAGGGCAAGACCCTACTTGACCTAATTTATAGAATTCAAAGAATTGCAATAGGTGATATAAATGAAGCAAAAGGGCATTATCTATCCATGTTTAGTACACGATACAGTATATATTTTTATATATGTGTGTGTATATAATGTGTGTATATGTATCTATATTTACTATATAAATAGTAAATATTCTCTAAAAATCTGCTTTATTTTCCTGAAAATATCATTAAATAATTGTTTCATTCTCACATGTTTGATTTTAATAAACTGTTTTGCAGGATATAATAGTTAAATACTATTTGGACTAAATACATTTAAGTGATAGTTTTCCTCATAAAGAAGTGGCTGGATTGTGTTCTCCATCATTGGTAAATCTTCTGAAGAGCCAACACCTGAGGAAGGCTTATAGTAAATGTCTTATTTGAACATTTTAGTTTTGTGGATGGATTTAAAACTAAGGATTTGAGTCATCAGTATAGGAGCGGGTCTTTGCTGTTTCACTTTTGTCCTCTCTCCCAGTTTATCTCTTGCTGCCTTAATCACTGCATGACAGATCCAAAATTCTTGAATCTTCATGTCAGCTGTTCATCTCTTCTAGTCTTAGCTGGACTCATTTATATTTCTATAGTTATCTTTGTTGGTTACTGATTTGGCCTGGACACTCTGATATATTGGAACGTTGGTTGACTGTTGGCTGGTTTAGAATAGTGTCAATTATTTGTGTCTCAGATCGTTCCAATAGGTTTCAGTATATATGTAGAGGCAGATGTATAAGAGCAGACACACCCTATTGTGCATAAAAATAAATATATATTCTTATCAAGCTTTTGCTTGCATGATGATTAATAACCTCCCTTTGACTATAAGAAGTCACATGTTGTTGATCTCAAGAGTCAGACTGAGAGGTACTACAGCACTAGATGACAAGGGGCATAGATATGGAGTAGGAGGCAAAAAATGAGATCATAAATGATCATTTGTGTGTGATCGTTACTAGTCAATTGATTAATTGATCATTCTATTGAACTAGAACCATAGATCATACTCTGACCACGAGGTAAAATTAGGCTCCTTCTTTTTATAAACTGTACTCTCTATTGCATAATTCTTTCCCAACATGTCCACCTATCTGTGTAGTTGCCCTTCTGTGTATTTTATAGAAACTTTCTGTATCATACTTCCAAGTTTTGATACTTCCTTTGTTAAAGGGAATACTCAAAATAATTGATTTGAGTAATAACTGTTTTGATTTAAAATGATTGCTAGTCTTGAATCATTCCATAAATATTTACTGAGCATTTGCAATTTTCCAAGTCCTATTTTAGATTCTAGGAATAATGGTGAACAAGATAGACATGTTCCTTTAGCTTATTAATTTATACTCTGGTTCCCTGGTGGCTCAGGTGGTAAAGAATCTGTCTACAATGAAGGAGACCCAGGTTCGATCCCTGGGTTGGGAAGATCCTCTTGAGAAGGGAATGGCTACCCACTCCACTTTTCTTGCCTGAAGCATTCAATATGGACAGAGGAGCCTGGTGGACTTCAGTCCATGGGCTCACAAAGAGTCGGACATGACTGAATGACTAACACTTTCACTTTCAGGGAAATAGATAGTAACTAAGACACCAGCAAAGGTCCATCTAGTCAAGGTCATGGTTTTTCTAGTAGTCATGTAAGGATGTGAGAGTTGGACAGTGAAGAAAGCTGAGTGCCGAAGAATTGATGCTTTTGAACTATGGTGTTGGAGAAGACTGTTGAGAGTCCCTTGGACTGCAAGAAGATCCAACCAGTCCATCCTAAAGGAGATCAGTCCTGGGTGTTCATTGGAAGGACTGATGTTGAAGCTGAAACTCCAATACTTTGGCCACCTGATGCAAAGAGCTGACTCATTGGAAAAGACCCTGATGCTGGGAAGGCTTGGGGGCAGGAGGAGAAGGGGATGACAGAGGATGAGATGGCTGGATGGCATCACCAACTCGATGGACATGGGTTTGGGTGGACTCTGGGAGTTGGTGATGGACAGGGAGGCCTGGTGTGCTGCGATTCATGGGGTCGCAAAGAGTCGGACATGACTGAGCAACTGAACTGAACTGAACTGAAGACGCCAGAAAACACATTAAGATATTTTCTGAGCATGGTACAGTGTATGAGAAAAAGAAGGCAGAATTGTGTTCATCAAGAATGACTTAAGAGTGTTGGGAACATGAGGGAAGGTAGTTAGAAAAGGCTTCCCCAAAGATAAGTATTTTGAGCTGAGACACCCAGAGTGAGGTCTAAATCATGCTATGCATTGATCGGGGAAGGAGTATTCTAGGTGGAGGAAGTAAAAAGTGCTGAAGGCCTAAGGTGGAAACAAACTTGACTGGAATATCAGTAAACAGATCATCATTTCTCAGCAATCTGCTGAGAACCTGCATCTGTCAGTGGCAGATGACTATAAAGATCTAGCCCATACAAGTCAACTCTGTTGGTACAGTGGTTTTCCAGTCCCTGATTAAAATTTAGATTTTTTAGGTAACACTTTAATTTGTCTGAATAGTTTATCACTATCTTATTTACTATTCACAATTTAATTATTTTTCTTCAAATCTGTTCCTCATCAGAAAACCCTAAGGGGTTTGTATTTCACTCATCACCTAGGGAGTAGAAATTGTTTACATAGACCATGAGAAAGTAGGAGTAAATGAGAAAGTTCTCTAATTGGTGTTTAATCAGTTTGCTGCCCCATATGCTGAGGTCCTCTGTGTGGCTCTGCTGCCTGTATTTTGTATAGAGCCCATGAATGCCCTTGCAAAATTTGCTGCTGCTGGAAAATCTAGGAGGCTTTCCCTTTCTTCAACTATGAATACTTATCCTTCAGCAATAGGTCTGTTCTTCATCTTCTAAGAACCATTGGCTCCAGTGAATGGTTTCTTGGTGGTCAGGGTGGGAGAGAGGGGCAAATGAGGAAGGGGAATGGATGGTGGGAAGGTGGTGAGGGTAGAGGGTGGCTGGCAAGACTGTTTTCATCCATGGCGCACTCTGACTCACTGAACACTAGGATTTAACAGAAAACCAGCTGGGGCTCTACAAGAAATTGAGGGTAACCTTTGTCCTTTCCAAATTAGCTTTAATGCTGTTTTGTCTTCCCTCTATGCTTGTCTCCAAGGAGCAAGTGTCTTTTAATTTCATGGCTGCAGTCACGATCTGCAGTGATTTTGGAGCCCAAAAAAATAAAGTCTGTCACTGTTTCCATTGGTTCCCCATCTATTTGCCATGACGTGATGGGACCTGATGCCATGATCTTAGCTTTCTGAATATTGAGTTTTAAGCCAGCTTTTTCACTCTCCTCTATCACTTATATCAAGAGGTTCTTTAGTTCCTCTTCACTTTCTGCCATAAGGGTGGTGTCATATGCCTATCTGAGGTTATAGATGCCATGATCTTAGTTTTTTGAATGTTGAGTTTTAAGCCAGCTTTTCCACTCTCCTCTTTCACTTTTGTCAAGAGGTTCTTTAATACCTCTTCACTTTCTGCCATAAGAGTGGTGTCATATGCCTGTCTGAAGTTATTGATATTATTCCTGGTAGTCTTGATTCCAGCTTGTGCTTTATCCAGCCTGGCATTTCACATGATGTACTCTGCATATAAGTTAAATAAGTTAAATGACAGCATACAGCCTTGAAGTACTCCTTTCCCAATTTGGAACCAGTCAGTTTTTCCATATCTGGTTCTAACTATTGCTTCTTGACCTGCATACAGATTTCTCAGGAAGTAGGTAAGGTGGTCTGGTATTCCCATCCCTTTAAGAATTTCCCACAGTTTGTTGTGATCTACACAGTCAAAGGCTTTGGTATAATCAATAAAGCAGAAGTAGATTTTTTTTTCTCTTGCTTTTTCTATGATCCTATGGTTGTTGGCAATTTGATCTCTGGTTCCTCTGCCTTTTCTAAATCCAGCTTGAACATCTGGAAGTTCATAGTACATGCACTGTTCAAGCCTGGTTCAGAGAATTTTGAGCATTACTTTGCTAGCGTGTGATATGAGTGCAATTGACTGGTAGTTTGAATAACTTTGACTTTGCCCTTCTTTGGGATTGAAGTGAAAACTGACCTTTTCCAGTCCGGTGGCCACTGCTGAGTTTTCCAAGTTTGCTGGCATATTGAGTGCAGCACTTTACTCCTTGGAAGAAAAGCTATGACCAACCTAGACGGATATTAAAAAGCAGAGACATTACTCTGCCAACAAAGGTCTATATAGTCAGAGCTATGGTTTTTCCTGTAGTCACGTGTGGATGTGAGAGTTGGACTATAAAGAAAGCTGAGCACTGAAGAACTGATGCTTTTGAACTGTGATGTGGGAGAAGACTCTTGAGAGTCTCTTGGACTTCTAGGAGATCCAACCAGTCCATTTTAAAGGAAATCAGTCCTGAATATTCATTGGAAAGACTGATGTTGAAGCTGAAATTCCAATACTTTGGCCACCTGATGTGAAGAACTGACTCATTTGAAGAGACCCTGATGCTGGGAAAGATTGAGGGCAGAAGGAGAAGGGGACGGCAGAGGATGAGATGTTTGGATGGCATCACCAACTCGATGGACATGAGTTTGAGCAAGCTCCGGGAGTTGGTGTTAGACAGGGAGGCCTGGCGTGCTGCGATTCATGGGGTCACAAAGCGTCGGACAGACTGAGCGACTGAACTGAACTGAACTGATGCTTGTCTCCTGTTCTTGACCAGCTTGCCCTGTGCTCAGCGCTCTGCAGTGGCAAACTAGCCCTTGTTCTTATGTTTAGGCCCATCCCCTAACCCAATTCAAGGGAAATTCTTTGGTGATTTGGAGAATATCTTCAAGGGAAGATTCATGTACAAACCAGATCTCCCAATGAAAATAGCAGTATATCAAGAAAGACTGTAAGTGCCAGTGATACGACCTTCCCTCAGGGAAATTGCCAGAATTCTAATCATCCAAAAAGAAGACTTTTTCCTTCTAGAAAACTGTTCTGTTCAAATTCTTTTAAGCAGCTTCTCTTGTAGGTAGGAGAGGACCAGAACATCCCCTGTCCCCTGCCCCTTCCCTGGCTTCATCAACTGCTGCTGGCTTACCCTAGACAGTAGCTAAATTCAGTTTAGCCATTTGCATTATTTTTTCATTGAAAATTAGGTTTGTTATTTCCACAAGAAAGGAATGCTGGCATCAAATTATTGCCACACAAAAACTCCATGAGCTATTCCATTACATGTGATTTTTAAAGGACATCTTTTCATGCTGCATGGAGAAAAGCCTACACAATAACGTGGGTGGGTATGGTAAACCACATGTGGAGGCAAGGAGAAGAGGGTTAGGAGGCTACTGTGGGAAATTAGCTAAGAAAATGGAGTAATCAAAATTATCCTGTATTTTCTCTTAGAGTGCCTAGCAGAGAAATAAATAGGTTTTACACTCAGATCATTTTTTCTTTGCTGGCTTATCACTTTTGAGGGAACATCTGACTCTTATCTAAGCTTTGGGTATACCCTAAGGAAGAACAAGCAGCCCTGTGCTAGAAAAAGTTACAGCATTTTAGAGGTATCTGGAGCATTAGGTTTATTGCAGAGTTATATGATCTAGTAAAAGCATTAACATGAAATGGTTTCAAGCAAAGCTTTTCTCTACAGTCCTTTGAAATTTCTGACTAGGCGTTTAATGATTAGATTTTATTATTGGATTAAATAGGATATAAAGTCTGAAAAAAGTGCATGAATCTAGAATCTGATATATAAATATGTAAACAGTCACTAATTAGCAGCTCTAATAGATTTATTTAACCAACTTTAATACTTTTAGAAAATTCTTTCAAAATTTGATTTTGAAAGGACAAGTTATGTGGATATTTTTATTTGAAAATCTCAATTAATTTCTCATTGTTAAAGAAAATATACCGAGACAAATGGATGGTCATATCATCTCTATTTTAATAACCTTAAAAGATAGGTAATTTAATTCTAGAATATAAAGTTGGAAATAATAATGTAGAGATTCTTTGCCTTTATAAAATGGGTAGAAAATGTAGTTATTATTTTAACTTGAATGATGCATTATGTCAATGCCCTAACAGTTTTGGCATCAAATTTACTTAATAAAATTTTTTGTATACATGTCCAGTGAGCAGTGAACTTAAAGTCAAATCTCACTGCAGTGAATATTGATCTTCACACACATACATACATACACATACACTTCACTCACACATACACATACAGACACCCTAAAAGCCCTGGCAGGGCCCCTTAGGAACAGAGCACTATTGATCTGTTCTATACATTTTCGTATAACATATAATTAAGTTTGACAAATTCTCTCCATTCTCTGTAAAAATATCTGATAGTTTCAAATAGCGACAGAGAATAGTGGCGCTGACTGGTATGATTGATTATATTAATAGCAGAGCTGAAGAAATTAGTATTCCAGAAATCTTCTTTGGTTAAAGTAGGGCTGGGGTTCCTGGTCCTTCACCCACTTGATCTCTTGATTAGAACCTTTTGGGAGGCTCAGTGCCCAAAACTGTACCTTTCCTGCAGGGCATAGGTGATGATGGTGATACAGGGGTGGCAATCAGCTATGAATTCAGTTTGATGGTTGGATTAGCTTGTCTGTGTGCTTGCTGTACCTTCACCATAGTTAAGCACCACTACACCCTCCCTCCCAAAAATCTGCAAAAAATAAACACAAGAGTGCACTATATTTGGCTTAGGAAGATAATATACCTTGGTGTTGTCATATCAATTTGTAGAAAAAGTGTATCTAGAATCTTGGAATTCAAAATGTGGTCTACATGTAAAGCAATTAGCCTTCAATAAAAAAATAAATTAAAAAAAAATGTGGTCTATAGAAGGGCAGCCTCAGAGTGGCCTGAGAGCTTTTGAGAAATCTAAAATTTCAGGCTCTGTTTCAAACGTACTGAATTAGAATCTGCATTTATTTAATAAGCTCTTTAGATGATTTTACTGTTTGTTAAGGTTTTTGAATCTCTACAACAGCAGTTGTTAACAATGGTTAGACACTAGAATCTCAAAAGCATAAAACCCAGGGCCCTTCTACAGATCAATTAAATCAGAATGTGAGGGCTGTACTCCAAGCACTGGCGTTAAATGTTTCCCAGGCAATTTGAAGGTCTCCAGGGCTATGAGTCACTATAAGGCCTAAAGCCCAGAAGTTTCAACCTGGGAGGAATTGATTTCAGATACTTTTTATGCTGGATTCATCATCTTTCCCCACTGATAAAATACAGGAACAGAAACAAAAGTCCAGTAGGATAATTATACTGAACTTGCGTCTATCTCCTGCCTGAAAGAGTGGCTGGCTCAGTCACTCATGCTAATTAAAGTTCTCAGAATTGAGAACAAAAAGTTAGGGGATGTGTTAGATTCTACTCTTTGGATTCAATGATTTCAGAATGACATGATATGATATGCTTCTGGAGTTACAAGGTTCTTGTGACATGTGTTTCTGAGGCTGAACTGGGGCAAAGATGAAATGATACAGAAAGAATCTATGAGGCATAGGAATGCAGCAATAGTTTTAGAAATTTAAAGTTACTTTTGCAATCACTATTCCGGGTTGCAAGCACCTCTTAAATATATATAGACATAAATATATTAGATATAAAATATCTAATTGTCTTGCTAAACTCTAAACCTTGGGATATAATCTCTTGGATTTGTCTAAACAGTCCTTTTGCCTTGCTATACACAAAACTGTAGAGTTTCATTCCTGATATAGGCAATCTACTTCAGAAAATGGAGAATGAAAAACTAACCTTGCCAGTGCATCTTGTTTGTTTCTTCTGATCAGCTTGAATGCATGCAATGTATCAAACCTATAATGATTTTTAGAGGGTAGGACAGACTCACTTTCAGACTTGCTTTTCTGCTAGAGAAGTTCTAAAATGAGTCTTGATTTTCTTTTTGTTACTCCACTTTGTAAGTCTACATAAAGAAGCTTGTGGTTGGCTTGCAGATGTTGTATTCCAATTTCTTTAGAAAACCTTTGCACAGGTAGTCTGAAACCTAGGCTGTTGGGAAGAAGCTTGAAATTAATGACACATATGGAAAGGATGAATTGATGCTTTTTAAGAAGGTTTCATGGACATGATAAAAAAAGAAAAAAGCTTTTAGGATGAAAAGTGTTTTGAATCAATTAAATAGAAATTTTATGCCACAGGATTATGGGAAGATGACAGATTAGGAAGCTTTTCCTCTAAAATCGGGAATATTTTTTTTACTTCTGGGGAAAAATAGTTCCATTTTATTTTGGTTTCATGCTGTAGCCCTTCTTAAGGAAGTAATCATAGAATGTATACATACTTTGGATCAGAACAAAATAACTATTTTGAGTTTTCAAATTTTGCTTAAGACCAGTGCATCTGCGTGAAAGAAAAATCTTTCCTATCTAAGGACTAAAATCATTCCTAGAGAGTATAGATTGGGAAACTCATTCTAAACCACTCTAAATAAAAAAGTTATTTATTTATTTATTTTGGGAATACTGTTGGAAGGAGAAAAACAAAAAAAGCATTATTTTGGTCCACAATACGCTATTGCCCCCTTGCCATTAAAAATAGGTAAAAAGAAGCTTAAAGACTCGCAAAGTGCCTTATTGGTAATACTTACCATTACTTCTTGTGATTCTAAAATTGATTTTCTGGCTTTGTATCTATGAGCAACTGGGCTTTTTAGAAACTATAATATTTCATAAGCTGATGAATATGGGGATGATAAATGAGCCTTCATTCCATGGTGCCCTCTAAGTGATTCTTTAAAAGAATGTTGTTATTTTGAAGTTATCTTTATTTTAATTTTATTTTGCTTTCCACAGCTTCCTGGAAATTACATCCCTTTCCTTATCAGTTATTAAGCCTTATACATTCATTTTGTTCCTTTCAGGTATGGATGTTATTTTTAGTTCATGGAGCTGCAAAATGAGACAGATGAAAAGCTTGTGCTAGCCTACACTCAAAGATAAAACAGGCAGTTGGTATTAATTTTAGGCTGTGGCTACAAATTATTGATTAGGAAGGATGTTCTAAAAATATGAATGAGGAGAGGCATAAATGATATCCACACAAAAAAGTCTAGCATAGAGAAGATAAAAAGTGGTAATACCTCAGCTTTTATTTTTCCATCCCCAGGGTAGAACATCATATTGGTACTTATGTTAGAAAAGCAAGTTTTCATAGAGGGTCACAATGCAACCATGTGTCTTTTCTTCATAGGTCCCTCTATTTATTGAAGGTGATCTTGCCCAGCCCCCTCAGGTATCCATAGCTCTTAAGTTCTTCCCATTCTCGCTAATGGTATCTACTATCAAATAAAGGTGTGGTGCTGCTCCCCTCAGAGGTACTTGTCTTTCAATAGGAGATGAATGCAATTAAGAATATAGAGACATAGGGATATGCTGATTGCATTTGTTGGTGTCTTTTTAAAAATTAATTTATTTATTGTAATTGGAGGCTAATTGCTTTACAATATTGTGTCATACATTGACATGACTCAGCCATAGGTGTTCATGTGTCTCCTGGTCACGCACCCCCCTCCCACCTCCCTCCCCATCCCATCCCTTTGGGTTGTCCCAGTGCATCAGCTTTGATTGCCCTGTTTCATACATTGAACTTGGACTGGCCATCTATTTCACATATTGTGATATACATGTTTCAATGTTATTCTTAAAAACCATCCCACCCTCACCTTCTCCCACAGAGTCTAAAAGTCTGTTCTTTACATCTGTGTCTCTTTTGCTATCTTGCATATAGGGTCATTGTTACCATCTTCCTAAATTCTATATATATGTGTTAATATACTATATTGGTGTTTTTTTTTCCTAACTTACTTCACTCTGTATAATAGGCTCCAGTTTTATCCACCTTATTAGAACTGACTCAAATGCATTCTTTTTTATAGCTGAGTAATATTCCATTGTGTATAGGTGCCATGTGCCACAATTTTATTATCCATTTGTCTGCCAATGGACATTTAGGTTGCTTCTTTTACAAATAACAAAATATGTATATTTTGCTGTGTATATTCACAATCAACTTTTTGTATTAATGTAAATTTTCATGTCTCTTATGTAAATACTTAGGAATGGAATTCTCCTTTACTTTACATGGTAAATTAATGGTATGATTTTTATGTATTCTCCTTTGCGAATGTATCTCAAGTATGTTAAAAGTAAAAAAGCCATTAGTCCTGCATATACTGATAAAATTGTGGTTCTGGATTTGCAAAGATGTTAATCCTAGGATAAAATCTACTTGGTCAAGGGATATTGTCCTTTCATATATACTTCAGTATTCTATTTGTTCATTTACATTTTAGAATAACTTGAGATAATTCACATATCTTAAAATTCACCCTTTAAAAGTATGAAATTGCTGGGTTGTTTTGTATTTTCATGGACTTTTGCATCAGTCCAGTTGTCTAATTTTAGAACATTCTCAACACTCCCCATATGAAGCACTCATTTTCCGCCCACCTATCACTTCACGTTTCCCTCTTTCCCCAGTGCCTAGAAAACACTAATTCACCTTCCATCTCTAACTATTTTCTATTCTGGGCATTTCATATAAACCTGTGGTACTTTTTGCGAGTGATTCTCACACTCAATATATTTTCAAGGTTCAACTTTGTTGTAATATGTATTAGTACTTCACTCCTTTTTATTACCAAGTAATATGTATGTATTATATTTTGTGCACTTATCGGTTGATCATTCGTGGGTGGGTTTTTTTTTTGCACCTTTTGACTATTATGAATAATCCTGTTATGAACATTAGTGTTTAACTTTTTGTGTGGATATATGCTTTAGTTTCTTTTGAGTATATAACTAGGAGTATAATTGCTGGATCCTATGGTTACCTTTAATGTTTAGATGAAAGTAACAGAATATTTTCCAAAGTTCTCCAAATTTCCAAAGGCATTTCCAAATGCTGTACTATTTCATATTTCCACTTGCAAAGAATGAGGGTTCACAGTGTTTACACATTCTCCCCAATATTTATTACTGTCTGCCATTTTTATTTTAGACATCTTCATAAATGGGGATGATATGTCATTGTGAGTTTGATTTGCATTTCTCTAAAGACAACTAATGATTGTGAGCATCTTTTCACAAAATTACTGTTTGTGTATCATCTGTGAAGAAATACTTTCTTAAGTCATTTTCTCCATTTCAGAATTGAAATACTGTCTCTTCATTATAGATTTGTAAAGCTTCATTATATATTCAGAATATGTCTATATCAGATATATGATTTCAAAATATTTTCTCCTGTTGTCGTTTTATTCTCTATTTCATTTATTTCCACTCTAAACTTTATTTCCCTCCTTCTACTTGCTTTGAATTTAGTCTGCTCTTCCTTTTCTTATTTCTTCAGGTGGAAGGCTGGGTAATTGCTTTGAGATTATTCTCCTTAAAGCATTTAAAGCTATAGATTTTGCTTTCACTCTTGGTTAGTGTCTATCATGTGTGTCTACCATAAGTTTTCATATGTTGATTTGTTTTCAGTCATCTCAAAGCATCAAGTGGTGCCAGTGGTAAACAACCCCCCTGCCAATGCAGTAGATGTAAGAGATGCAGGTTCAGCCCCTGGTCGGGAAGATCCCCTGGAGGAGGGCATGACTACATGTCCTCTACACTACAGTATTCTTGCCTGGGGAATCCCATGGACAGAGGATTCTGGCGCTACAGTCCTTAGGGTTTCAGAGTCAGACACGACTGAAGTGACTTAGCATGCATGCATACACTTTCACCATATGTTTGGATCATGTTTTATTTATCCTGCCAATCTCTTCTTTTGATTGGAGACTTTAAAAAAATCTATTTATTCTTAATGTAATTACTAATAATGTAGGTTTTATGTCTACCAGTTTGGTCTTTATTTTCTAAATGTTTTTACTCTTTTTTCCATTTTACTCCATTATTGCTTTTTGTGTGTATCATATATTTATTCTGTAATGTGCCATTGAATTCCCATGTTTCTTTTCATTTCTCTCTTTGTATATATTTGTTTCAAGTTTCTGAGTGGTTAGCCTTGTAATTTAAATTAACATCTTAACTCAAGATAATCTAATTTGAGTTTATACCAGCTAACTTTCTGAATTATATGGAAACTTAGCTCCATTCTCTCTCTCCTTCTTTGGCTAGTAATGTCATGCAAATTATATCCTTAGACTTTATAAGTCCTTCAACACAGATTTTAAAGTTATTCATTGGTATTTTAAATCAAATGAAGTGGGTTATCAACAAAATGCATATATATTGTCTTTTATATTTGTTTATGGAGTTAACTTTAATGATGTTCTTTGTTCTTTATGTAGATTCTAGTTACTGTCTAGTGTTATTTCATTTTAACTTGAAGAACTTCCTTCAGAATTTCTTGTAAGACAGTTCTGCCACTGTCAGATTTTCTAGGTTTTTGTTGTTGCTGTTGTTGTTTTCAATTAAGGTATGTATTTCACTCATTTTTTTATGTGTAGTTTTGATGGAATAAAGATGTATGGTTGACCTTTTTTTTCTTTCAGCCCTTAGAGTATGCCATCCCACAGTTGTCAAATATTAGTTAACCATACATGTGTGGGTTTATTTCTGGTCTCTTAATTCTGTTCCATTGGTTGGTGTGTCTAATTTTTAAGCTGGTGCCATACTATTTTGATTAGCGTAGCTTTGTAATATAGTTTGCAGTCAGAAAGTATGATGCCTTCTGCTTTGTTCTTTGTCAAGACTGCTTGACTGTTCGGGGTCTTTTGTGGTACCATACAGATTTTAGTATCGTTTGTTCTGATTTTGTGAAAAACTGCCATTGGAATTTTGATGGGAATTGCATTGTATCTTTAGATGCCTTTGAGTAATATGTGCATTTGAACAATATTAAGTCTTCCAGTCTGAACATGGGATAGCTCTCCTTTTGTGTCTTCTTCCTCTTTGTGAATCTCTTCCTTCAGTGTGTTGCAGTTTTCAGTTTTGAGATGTTTTACCACCTTGGTTAAATTTATTCCTAAGAATTTTATTTTTTTGATACAAATGTAAGTGGAATTTAAAAAAAAAAAACTTTTTTTCATGTGGTTCACTGTTAGTGTATAGCAATGCTACTGATCTCTGTATATTGATTCTGTACCCTGCAACTTTATTAAATTCATTGATTAGCTGTAACCATTTTTGGTGGAGTCTTCAGAATTTTTTCTATATAGGATCATGCCAACTGCTGACAGACACAATTTTATTTCTTCTTTTCCAAACTGGATGCCTTTTGTTTCATTCTTAATTGCTTTGGCTAAGGCTTCCAATACTATACTGAAGTGATGAGACTAGTCATTCTTGTCTTATTTATAATCTTAAAGGAAAAGTTTTCACCCTTTCAGTATTAAATATGATGTTGGCTATTGATTTGTTATTTATTATGTTGAGGTATGTTCCTTCTATATCCACTTTGTTGATAATTTTTAATTATGAAAGGATATTGAGTTTTTTATAAATGTTGAATTTTGACTTGATGATTTTTACCATGGCAAGAAAATATGTTTAGATATAAATGGTGAAAACTTAAA
Organism: Cervus canadensis; assembly: GCF_019320065.1. Classification (NCBI taxonomy): domain Eukaryota; kingdom Metazoa; phylum Chordata; class Mammalia; order Artiodactyla; family Cervidae; genus Cervus; species Cervus canadensis. Next base: position 46,705,100 of record NC_057400.1, read on the forward strand.
ATGCAAGTAAGTAATAACTTGAATTTTTAACATAGAACATATTTATATTTTGAGATCCAAATTTAATCTATAAATTCTCTTTATACCTTTTATTTCTCTAGTTTAAATTTAATTACTGTTGAATGCTACTTGAAGAAGACTCTTAAGTCTGCTTGGAATTTATTTTGATTAGAGATGTTCATATTATTCATAAAATTTAAAGGCAATTCCATAATGAAAAAAAAAATCTGTTGTCCTTGGTTTGAAAGTAAAGTAAAAGTGAATGTAGTTCTTCCTCTATTGCTTTAATCTTAATTTGACTGGAGCATAAATATAATTTTAAATAGAAAGTAATACTACTGATAATTCATGGCAAATAGATGGGGAAACAGTGGTTGACTTTATTTTTCTGGGCTCCAAAATCACTGCAAGATGGTGATTGCAGTCATGAAATTAAAAGACACTTACTCCTTGGAAGGAAAGTTATGACCAACCTAGACAGATTAAAAAGCAGAGCCATTACTTTGTCAACAAAGGTCCATCTAGTCAAGTCTATGGTTTTTCAGTAGTCATGTATGGATGTGAGAGTTGGACTATAAAGAAGGCTGAGTGCTGAAGAATTGATGCTTTTGAACTGTGGTGTTGGAGAAGACTCTTGAGAGTCCCTTGGACTGCAAGGAATCCAACCAGTCCATCCTGAGGGAGATCAGTCCTGGGTGTTCATTGGTAGGACTGATGTTGAAGCTGAACCTCCAACACTTTGGCCACCTGATGCAAAGAGCTGACTCATTTGAAAAGACCCTGATGCTGGGGAAGATTGAGGGCAGGAGGAGAAGGGGACGACGGAGGATGAGATGGTTGGATGGCATCACCGACTTAATGGACGTGGGTTTGGGTGAACTCCGGGAGTTGGTGATGGACATGGAGGCCTGGCGTGCTGCGGTTCATGGGGTCACAAAGTGTCGGACACGACTGAGCGACTGACCTGAACTGAACTGAACTGATAAACATTTGTATTTAACACCTTTTTAGATATTTATTTTTCCTATTCACTCTAAGTAGAACAAAAAAAGCAGGAAAGAGTCAACTTGGATTTTAAATTCCTCATATTGTTTGCCTCATAGCAATACTTTTTTGGAAATCAAGGGTAATAGAAGAATAGGCCTGTGGTTAGTGACTTGTAGAAGGTAGAATCAAACTGGGGTTGATCAAGTGAAGAAACTGTGAATAAAGATGAGAGAGTATGTCTCATTGCAGAGGGATATGCATGGCAGAGAGGAGCAGTTTCTTCTAAGGCAGCTTCTAAAAAAAGACTGAATTTTGTTTTGGAAATAGGCTTAACTTCTTAGTATTCTGTTTTTTAAAAAAACTACACAGTAACTATATGAATTATATCTGCTTCATACCACTGGTGATAACATTGATTAAAGAATAGCAGTAGCTCAGATTCCAGAATCAGAGGTGGAGCAGGACTTCTAGATACTATGAGTGGGCTGAGGTCCTGTAGAAATCTCCTTCTCTAAAAAGTATTTGTTAGCTCCAGGGAAGGAGTCATTGGTGTTGGAATTTTCCTGGGTCATGTGGTACCACTGCCCCTGAGTAGTAACCTTCACTAACATCCTCCTCAAAGGAATTCCTAATTTGTCTCAGGTAATTCTACCTTCATGGGCTTTACTATATTCCAATTTGCCTTCATTTTGTCAATCAGTGATATTGACCAAGTGCCTCAAATCTGAGATTATAATCCAAAGTGTCTCTGTGTAATAGTAATAAGAACTATTGGGACCCAAATGATAGACAAAATTCAGACTAGCAGATCTAAAACATGAGATAGCAAGGGTCCAGGATGTATTAAATTTGACGGGGTGGTCAAGTGTTAGAGATTATTGCTTTATTTTTCTAGGAAAGGTTATTGAGAAACTGCATTAAGCAAATAAGTTTATTAAAGTTGGAAATTAAAAATAGTCATTCTGACCCTGATCACATCTTTGGGAAGGATATTAAGGACAAATGACAGTAATATAACTTAGGTTGAGTTTGAGATTTTGACATGTTGAGATACACCTGGTAAGCTAGTGAGTTGGGGAAACTGGAAGCCTATTTACAGGGGTCACTGAGCTTCCACAGGGCTTCCCAGGTGGCTCAGTGATAAAGAATCTGCCTGCCAGTGCAGGAGACACAAGTTCGATTCCTGGGTCAGGAAGATTTCGTGGAGAAGGAAATGGCAACCCATTCCAGTATTCTTGCCCGGGAAATCCTGGGGACAGAGAAGCCTGGCAGGCTACAGTCCACAGGATAGTAGAGTCAAACATGACTTGAGCATGCATGTACACATGTGCTGAGTTTTCAGAGGAAAGAATTTTTCCTAATACTAGAATTCAGACCTCCCAGAGCAGGGCTGAGGTGATTATCTTGAATGATTTTTCTGTAGAGCTCTGAGGAGAGAGTTCAGAAAAAAAATTTGGTGTTTGGAAAGCAGGGACCATGGATAGTAGTTTGGATTAAAGGCTTACTGGACAAAGGGGAAGGACGATTGTGAGTGCAGGCAAGTAGTAACCATTCATATTTGTCTCCTGGTCCAGTATCCATTGGAATTATTTCTGAATCTATAAAGCATTCTAATAAAAAAACAGAGCAGATATTCTTCCAGGTTGCCATACCTTAAACTGTGGCTTTGATTCTACTATAAGAATATTACACCAAATAGGAGGCATATGTTGCTTTGTTTAATCCTCACTGTGAACTTGCAAGGAAGTTATTAGTAACCTTACTTTAAAAAGGAGAAAATGGATACTCTGAGAAAATGACACTCTGAAACTTTAATCCTGAAAATTAAAACAATAATAAGTATTGGATGTAGATTTGAATCTGAATTTCATGCTCTATGTTCCTAAATGACCCTATGTGTCCTCAAAGAAGGGCTAAATATGAGAAGAGGAAGATTCTTACTGCAGAGACTTAAAATTTATATCTTAAGAACAATAGCAACAATGTATCTTTCCTTTCTATGTAATTTTTGGTTAAGCAAGAGAGTTTAATATTTCAGAAAAAAAAATGAGCTATTAGGTCAAAGTTGGAAAATAAGAAACTAGGTCTTGTGATATATAAGAAGTGATGGACATCTAGTCAAAGAGACTAGTCTACTCTAAGAGAAATGTGGTTTTGGGACTGAATTGGGTGAATTTGGGTCTATTTGAGAGACAGACAAGCCTCAAATCAACTGATAAAGCCAGTTTGCTTTCTCCTCATTTTCTCTACTCCCTTTAGTGAATTAGCATTCTGCTTAAACCAAGCAAAAACTATATATTGTGCTTTTGGTCTGTCAGTCCTAAGCAAGGAAAAATTGGAAAAATTTAATTGAGGGCACAACATTCCCTGTCACTTTGATTCTTTAATATGACCAAGATACCATTAGTGTTCAAATTTAAATGAAAAAACCACCTATGCTTCTCATTTACTTTAAGAATTATTCTTAGGACTGAATCAGATCAGCTCTAATATATAGTTATTAAGAAACAAAATTTTCTATTATTGAGTTATATCTATGGTATTATGTAGGTAGCTGTAAGTAAAAGTTGCTCAGTCATGCCTGACTCTTTTTGACCCCATGAGCTATAGCCCACCAGGTTCTTCTGTTCATGGAATTCTCCAGACAAGAATATTGGAGTGAGTGGCCATCCCTTTCCCAAAAGATCTTCCTGACCCAGGGGTCAAACCCGGGTTTCTTGCATTGCAGGCAAATTCTTTACCATCTGAGCCACCAGAGAAGTCCACATAGGTAGCTAGCCTTCTTCAAATGGACTGTGGCATTATGTATTTTTCTTCCAAGTTATAAAAATATATTCTTAATTAAAATATTCAATTGTAGACCTATACATAGAAAACTATAAAACACTGATGAAAGAAATCAAAGAGGACACAAACAGATGGAGAAACATACCATGCTCATGGATTGGAAGAATCAATATTGTCAAAATGACTATACCACTCAAAGCAATCTATAGATTCAATGCAATCCCTATCAAGCTACCAACGGTGTTTTTCACAGAACTAGAACAAATAATTTCACAATTTGTATGGAAATACAAAAAACCTCGAATAGCCAAAGCAATCTTGAGAAAGAAGAATGGAACTGGAGGAATCAACCTGCCTGACTTCAGACTCTACTAGAAAGTCACAGTCATCAAGACAGTATGGTACTGGCACAAAGACAGAAATATAGATGAATGGAACAGAATAGAAAGCCCAGAGATAAATCCACGAACCTATGGACACCTTATCTTTGACAAAGGAGGCAAGAATATACAATAGAAGAAAGACAACCTCTTTAACAAGTGGTGCTGGGAAAACTGGTCAACCACTTGTAAAAGAATGAAACTAGAACGTGTTCTAACACCATACACAAAAATAAGCTAAAAATGGGTTAAAGATCTAAATGTAAGACCAGAAACTATAAAACTCCTAGAGGAGAACATAGGCAAACACTCTCTGACATAAATCACAGCAGGATCCTCTATGACCCACCTCCCAGAATATTGGAAATAAAAGCAAAACTAAACAAATGGGACCTAATGAAACTTAAAAGCTTTTGCACAACAAAGGAAACTATAAGAAAGGTGAAAAGACAGCCCTCAGATTGGGAGAAAATAATAGCAAACGAAGCAACAGACAAAGGATTAATCTCAAAAATATACAAGCAACTCCTGCAGCTCAGTTCCAGAAAAATAAATGACCCAATCAAAACATGGGCCAAAGAACTAAACAGACATTTCTCCAAAGAAGACATACAGATGGCTAACAAACACATGAAAAGATGCTCAACATCACTCATTATCAGAGAAATGCAAATCAAAACCACAATGAGGTACCATTACATGCCAATTAGGATGGCTGCTATCCAAAAGTCTACAAACAATAAATGCTGGAGAGGGTGTGGAGAAAAGGGAACCCTCTTACACTGTTGGTGAGAATGCAAACTAGCACAGCCACTATGGAGAACAGTGTGGAGATTTCTTAAAAAACTGGAAATAGAACTGCCATATGGCCCAGCAATCCCACTTCTGGGCATACACACTGAGGAAACCAGATCTGAAAGAGACACGTGCACCCCAATGTTCATCGCAGCACTGTTTATAATAGCCAGGACATGGAAGCAACCTAGATGCCCATCAGCAGATGAATGGATAAGGAAGCTGTGGTACATATACACCATGGAATATTACTCAGCCATTAAAAAGAATTCATTTGAATAAGTTCTAATGAGATGGATAAAACTGGAGCCCATTATACAGAGTGAAGTAAGCCAGAAAGATAAAGACCAATACAGTATACTAACGCATACATGTGGAATTTAGAAAGATGGTAACGATAACCCTATGTGCAAAACAGAAAAAGAGACACAGATGTACAGTACAAACTTTTAGACTCTGTGGGAGAAGGCAAGGGTGGGATGTTTTGAGAGAACAGCATTGAAATATGTATATTACCTAGGGTGAAACAGATCACCAGCCCAGATTGGATGCCTGAGACAAGTGCTCGGGGCTGGTGCACTGGGAAGACCCAGAGGGAAGGGGTGGGGTGGGGGGAGGGTGGGAAGGGGGATCGGGATGGGGAATACATGTAAATCCATGGCTAATTCATGTCAATGTATGGCAAAAACCACTACAATATTGTAAAGTAATTAGCCTCCAACTAATAAAAATAAATGGAAAAAAAATTCAATTGTTAGATTGACCAGCATGCAATTTTGGCATCTTTTTTTTTCTTTTTTTTTTTTATAGCTTTAGGAATATATTTGAAGGACATTTTCTGAACAAGTTCTCTGAATCTCCTTGGAGAGCAATGTAACAGTCATTTGAAAAATAATTAGACAAATTGTCACTGTTCAGATATTTTGCATAGTAACTATTTGTTTTCTATTTTGTTGTTGTGTTTCTAATCCTTCTTGTGTTTCCTCATATACAGTCTTAGTCGCTCAGTTGTATCCGCTGTTTGCAACCCCATGGACTATAGCCCACCAGGCTCCTCTGTCTGTGGGTTTCTCCAGGCAAGAATATTGGAGTGGGTTGCCATACCCTTCTCCAGGAGATCTTCCCGACGCAGGGATCGAACCCTAGTCTCTTGGGTTTCCTGCATTGGTGGGTGGGTTCTTTACCACTAGCACCACCTGGGAAGGTATCTGTTTATTGTGTTATTACAAAGTCCTCAATGAAAATTTAAATACACAAAAAGGACAATAGTTCTAATTATTTTTTTCATTTGTGCTTATCCATCTATGGGCCAAAGAAAACAATATTGTCATGTTTTCTTAAAATATAATTCTGGTTGTAATATACACTACTGTTCAAAAGAGAACGTAGAGATAAGGGTATGGCTATGATCTCAGACAACATAACTGCTGTCTCCTTTGTCTGCAGATCAGTGTTAGCGATTTTGTCTACAAAAGAGAAAAATATCAATCTTTCAGTTACAGTTTGTTTTTCATCCCTCCTTATTCTTTATAACACAGGCATTTTAAACTTTTGCTTATTTCTAAAATTTACTTGTACTATTACTTATTATATTGTGAGACTTACTGACATTTCATTTTTGTTTTAGTGCTTTACATAGTGACCCCGTCAGCTTCCTCATCAGATTGTCTTCTTTATTTGATGTTGTTAAGAGGAATTATAGGAAACAAATTGTCTAATAGGGTCATATCACATCAGCATAAAAATCCTTTCACCTTTGAAGAACCATGAAAAATGTTTCTTCCTTTAAGTTTTCTTGTGCAGATTTTAGTATGTAACTGTACAAATAAACAGAAACTCTCATGGGCAAAACATTGAGAGTTCTGAAATTAGTCTTTCTTTTTGGGCACTGTCAGCAGTAAGTTCTGTGTAATAAAGAATTAAATCTTGCCCAGAGAAGAATCTGGCCTCTGTCCTGGGCTTCTGGAAGGTAATCTCTAAGTCCTTGGGATGGCATGCCTGATGGGAATGTCTTTGTTTGCCTCGGAGCCCTGGAGCCATAAGGAGCAGATTGGCTACCTCAGAGGAATCAATAGTGTCATATAGAGTGGAGATTTTGGGTCACACAGTATCAGTGGACCTCCAGAGGAACTGCAAACTGACATGAACCAAATGGGCAATCAAACAAGCATGTCCACATAATGAAGCTCTGATCACTGAGGCTTATGTGAGCATCCCTGGGTGGCAATATGCTGTGTGTATTGTCCCACATCAGTACCAGCAAGGAAATATGTGCATGACTCCATGCGGAGAGGACAACAGAAGCTCCACATTTGGTGAACTGAACACATTTTCCTGAACTCTGCCCTATGTATTTTTCCCATTGACTGATTTTAATCTATATCATTTCCCAAATAGTAGCCATAAATATTTGTAATTGGTAATACAGTAAGGACATTCTTGTGTAGAAATTGCATTCTTTAACCAGACTCTACACATGGACATCACCAGATGGTCAATACTGAAGTCAGATTGATTATATTCTTTGCAGCAAAAGATGAAGAAACTCTATACAATCAGCAAAAACAAGACCAGGAGCTGACTGTGGCTCAGATCATGAACCCCTTATTGCCAAATTCAGACTTAAATTGAAGAAAGTAGGGAAAACCACTAGACCATTCAGCTATGACCTAAATCAAATACCTTACGATTATATGGTGGAAGTGAAAAAATAGATTCAAGGGATTAGATCTGGTAGGCAGAGTGCCTGAAGAACTATGGATGGGGGTTCATGACATTGTACAGGAGACAGGGATCAAGACCATCCCCAGGAAAAAGACATGCAAAAAGGCAAAATGGTTGTCTGAGGAGGCCTTACAAATAGCTGAGAAAAGAAGAGAAGCAAAAGGCAAAGGAGAAAAGGAAAGATATACTCATTTGAATGCAGAGTTCCAAAGAACAGCAAGGAGAGATAAGAAAGCCTTCCTTAGGGATCAGTGCAAAGAAATAGAGGAAAACAGTAGAATGGAAAAGACTAGAGATTTCTTCAAGAAAATTAGAGATACCAAGGGAACATTTCATACAAAGATGGGCTCAAAAAGGACAGAAATGGTATGGACCTAACAGAAGCAGAAGATATTAAGAGGTGGTAAGAATACACAGAAGAACTATACAAAAAAAGATCTTCATGACCCAGATAACTACAATGGTGTGATCACCCACCTAGAGCCAGACATCCTGGAATGTGAAGTCAAGTGGGCCTTAGGAAGCATCACTACGAACAAAGCTAGTGGAGGTGATGGAATTCCAGTTGAGCTATTTCAAATCCTGAAAGAAGATGCTGTGAAAGTGCTGCATTCAATATGCCAGCAAATTTGGAAAACTCAGCAGTGGCCACAGGACTGGAAAACATCAGTTTTCATTGTAGTCACAAAGAAAGGCAATCCCAAAGAATGTTCAAACTACTGCACAATTGTACTCATCTCACTCACAAGAAAAGTAATGCTCAAAATTCTCCAAGCCAGGCTTCAACAGTACATGAACTGTGAACTTCCAGATTTTCAAGCTGGATATAGAAAAGGCAGAGGAACCAGAGATCAAATTATCAACATCCATTGATCACAGAAAAAGCAAGAAAGTTCCAGAAAAACATCTACTTCTTCTTTATTGACTACACCAAAGTCTTTGTATGAATCACAACAAACTGTGGAAAATTCTGAAAGAGATGGAAATACCAGACCACCTGACCTGCCTCCTCAGAAATCTGTATGCAGGTCAAGAAGCAACAGTTAGGACCGGACATGGAACAACAGACTGATTCCAAATTGGGAAAGGAGTACATTAAGTCTGTATATTGTCACCCTGCTTATTTATCTTCTATGCAGTGTACATCATGAGAAATGCCAGGCTGGATGAAGCACAAGCTGGAATCAAGATTGCTGGAAGAAATATCAATACCAGATACGCAAATGACAACACCCTTATGGCAGAAATTGAAGAAGACATAAAGAGCCCTTTGATGAAAGTGAAAGAAGAGAGTGAAAAAGTTGGCTAAATTTCAACATTTAACAAACTAAGATCATGGCATCTGGCCCATAACTTCATGGCAAATAGATGGGGAAACAGTGGAAATAGTGGCTGACTTTATTTTGGGGGGCTCCAAAATCACTGCAGATGGTGACTGCAGCCATGAAATTATTAAAAGACGCTTGCTCCTTGGAAGAAAAGCTATGACTAACCTAGACAGCATATTAAAAAGCACAGACATTACTTTGCCAACAAAGGTCCATCTAGTCAAGGCTATGGTTTTTCCAGTAGTCATGTATGGATGTGAGAGTTGGACTATAAGGAAAGCTGAGCACTGAAGAATTGATGTTTTTGAACTCTGGTGTTGGAGAAGACTCTTGATAGTCCCTTTGTCTGCAAGGAGATCAAAGCAGTAATCAAACTGATTACTAAGGCTAATCAGTCCTGAATATTCATTGGAAGAACTGATGCTGAAGCTGAAACTCCAAAACTTTGGCCACCTGATGTAGCGAACTGACTCATTAGAAAAGACCCTGATGCCTGGAAGATTGAAGGCAGGAGGAGAAGGGGATGACAGAGGATGTGATGGTTGGATGGCATCACTAACTCGATGGACATGAGTTTGAGTAAGCCCTCGGAGTTGGTGAAGGACAGGGAAGCCTGGCGTGCTGTAGTCCATGGAGTCGCAAAGAGTCGGACACGAACTGAATGACTGAACTGAATGGTTAGTTATGGTTAGGGAAGTTTGGATCTTCCCTCATAGCTCAGCTGGTAAAGAAGAGATCCTGGTTCGATTCCTGGGTTGGGACGATCCCCTGCAGGATGGCATGGAAACCCACTCCAGTATTCTTACCTGGAGAATCTCCATGAACCAAGGAGCCTGGCAGGCTGTAGTCCATGATGTCGCAAATAGTTGGACACAACTGAGCGACTAACCACACACAGCCATATAGTTGGATGAAACTCTTAAGACTTTATTTTCTGAAATATAAAACCCATGCTACTGTTTTTGTTTCAGACCATTCTGCAATGAGTTGAAGTATAAAAAATAAGTGAGTAAAAACCCTGGCATCTTTGTGTGTTTTTGTGCATGTTCACATGTGTGAGTTTCTGTGTGCTGATGATAGGGTGACTTTCCACATGTTGATTTCAGGAACTCAAAGGAGTGTGATGAACTTACACCTGAAGCTAAAAAAATTCTAATGTAGTGACTTTTACAAACTTTAAGAAATAGTAAGGTGCTGTCACTGACTCACAGTATCACTGGAAATTGCCATTCTAAAACCTAAATTGCCAAGAGTTGACACAGCAGCCATCACCCACTCTCGCAACAGTACAGATGGTGGGTATTCATGTCATCTTCAAAGGATTCTGTTATTATCAACCATAGGCCTGAGGAAATCTTTATTCCTAAGGGACTATAGAATTATGAGCAGATTCTTAAATGCTTTTCATTGTCACTGAAATTTCAGTTCAGGGTTACAAAGAAAATGTAGAGAATACAAATATTTCTGGACTGAAAGCAAAGGCTTTAGTCGGAGTTCCAGCATTGTGTTTTATTAACTACAAAATGTTAGAAAAGCTTTCTTAACCTCTCTGGGCCCTAATTTCCCCATCTTAAAAAAAAAAAAAAAAACTAGATGATCTCTTAGGCTCTGTGTGGCTTTAAAGTGAGGTGATGTGCAAGTAGTTGGAAAAACTGAAGTCAGATTTTCAAACTTGAGTGGCCAGAGGCACAAATCCTGGTGTTTTCTCTATGTGCCTACTAACCTAAGAATTGAGAGTAAACTATCTTTCTCCCTCCAGAAACAGATGCAATTTGTCATCTCTCTCATGGCATTAAAATTTTTGCATCTCAAGTTTAGAAACCACTTTTACTCAAGTGCTTTTTTACATGGTTCTTTTTTAATCATGTAAAGAATATATTTTAATTACTATTTTATTTTATAGTTCAGATTATTTTAGCAAAATTCATGGCTTTAATTTATAAGAACATTTTAAATAAATTATTATAATTAAGATCTAATAATTATAGTATATTTTTCTAATACCTTGCACTTCATTGCAATTCAACCTCTCTAGCACTTTCAAAGCATCATGTCATTTTATGATTTATATCAAGCTATTAATATATGTCACCGTAGGGTAGACGGAAGGTGGTGAAGAGTACTGGAGTCAAGGAAAGGAAGCACAAAATGCAAAAAACAATATATATATATATATATAGAGAGAGAGAGAGAGAGAAACAGGGACAAATACCTCTAACCTAAAAAAAAAGTATACGTTGGCATCATTTCATTTAAAGCAACCTAGATGCCCATCAGCAGATGAATGGATAAGAAAGCTGTGGTACATATATACACAATGGAATATTACTCAGCCATTAAAGAGAATACATTTGAATCAGTTCTAATGAGATGGATAAAACTGGAGCCCATTATACAGAGTGAAGTAAATCAGAAAGATAAACACCAATACAGTATACTAACGCATATATATGGAATTTAGAAAGATGGTAATGATAACCCTATATGCAAGACAGAAAAAGAGACACAGATGTATAGAACAGACTTTTGGACTCTATGGGAGAAGGCGAGGGTGGGATGATCTGAGAGAACAGCATCGAAACATGTATATTATCAAGTGTGAAACAGATCGCCAGTCCAGGTTGGATGCATGAGACAAGTGCTCGGGGCTGGTGCACTGGGATGACCCAGAGGGATGGGATGGGGAGGGAGGTGGGAGGGGGGTTCAGGATGGGGAACACATGTAAATCCATGGTTGATTCATGTCAGTGTATGGCAAAAACCACTACAATATTGTAAAGTAATTAGTCTCCAACTAATAAAAATAATTGGGAAAAAAAAGACAAAAAAAGGTACATGTTGGCATCATTCCATTTAAATAAAATGTTCATATTTGTGTGCTCACATGAGTATAATTAAGGAAGCTAATGTTTTAAATGAATGCTTGATATGTATCTACTGATATAAGCAAGTAGCTATTTTAAGTGAAAAATGAAGAGACAAGATTACAGATTCAAGGTATTTAGTATATAGTGTGAGTTAATTCTGGAAACAGACTTCTGTGGGTGTGTGTATTTACTTGTGTGTTTGGATAAGCAAGGAAGAGGTATGAAAATGCATGTGCTAAACTACTCATAGATTATCCAAGGCAAGTAGGATTTGTTGGGTGGTTTGAAATGAGATGATGCTCTTGCTCAACCCAACTCTGATTTTTTTCATTTTACTTAATGTGTATATTCATTTTTTAAATTTGAAAAACATTAAAGTAGATGTAAGCATATAAACTGATAGTATTTGCTAAATTTCTCTTTAATATATAAGGGACTATACTTTAAGATACTACATTTGTGTGTGTATATAGCTTAATACTCAATTTAGAAGACATTTATAAAACATCTTTATTTCATAAAACCAAACATAATTTTCTTAATCTTTAAACAATGATTACAAAACATTAATATAGTCATTCTTAATTTATTCAAAACCTTTGGAAACATATGTTGAATACTGTTTCTATATTTTGTCTTTAAACTTTATTTAGTGTTACAGAAATACTTATTTTGATATTGTCTTATGGCTTCAGAGCAGAAGTATTCTAATATATTTCATGTGTTTGAATAATCTTTTCAGATCAAAAAGTAACAAACATTGTCCCAAGCTCATCTAATTTGTAATATCTGGATTATCAGCAAATGGTTTCTTTGAGTCCTGGGACCTGATTACTTAAGTGTGAGTCAGATCTTCACCTCTCTTCATATGTCTTCCTATGTATGCTTTTAAGACTTCTTTATTTTTAGTTTAGAATTTATTACATGTTTTTATATCTTAATATCTTCCTTCTAAAGCTTACATTGTATATGTGAGATTTGATTGTCCAGGATTATATATCCTATGGAATTATTATCATATAATAGTGGCCCATTTTCTCTTAGCATCATTAAAATATTAGTTCAGTTCAGTTCAGTTGCTCAGTTATGTCCGACTCTTTGCGACTCCATGAATTGCAGCACGCCAGGCCTCCCTGTCCACCACCAACTCCCGGAGTTTAGTCAAACTCATGTCTATTGAGTCGGTGACGCCATCCAGCCATCTCATCCTCTGTCATCCCCTTCTCCTCCTGCCCCCAATTCCTCCCAGCATCAGCGTCTTTTCCAATGAGTCAGCTCTTCGCATGAGGTAGCCAAAGTATTGGAGTTTCAGCTTCAGTGTCAGTCCTTCCAGTGAACACCCAGGACTGATCTCCTTTAGGATATTAAGAATGCATAATTAGCATTCATTACAAGTTGGTTACTAGCTGCAGAATTAATGTGTCAGAAAATGAAGGAATTCTGAGAAGTTAACCTACCTCTTTAAAACATTTGTCTACTTCATCATTTTAGAATACAGTATTCAAACACAGACACCGCATATGACCCAGCAATTACACTTCTTGGTGTAAAAAGCTGAGCAGCATTTTTAGTATTTTTTAATGATCTGTGTGTTGGTGTAGGGGCCTGTGTGTGAGTATGAACTAACACAGAAGTTTCAATAAACAGTTTTTACACTGCAGTTTGCAACACACTGGTTTATTTTTTATGTTTTATTTTATCACATCAGAGTAAGATCTGAGAGAAAATGCTGGTCCCCTGTGGTAATAAGAGCCCTACCCATCCCTGTCCAGAAGCACACAAGCCCCATTTTCCTGTGGGGCAGGGTGAGCCCAGGCCCTCAGTGTTAAGGGTGACCACGCCTGCACCAGGCCTGCTCTTCCAAAACTGCGGAGGTCACTGTCAGTTCCCTGATAAAGCCTCCCCGGGAACAAGGACGACTTCTCTCGTAGGCCATTTCACGCGCCCAGAATCACTGTTCTCCTGCCTCCTTCAAGGATCTCTACGTCTTGGGTAACTTCTGAGGAAATGATTATACCTTACAAATAATTTGTCCTTCCTGAGTTATTTCAAGGAGCCCACAAAAACTCTTTCAGAAGGACTGTTTTCAGTGATTCCAAGGTGATTTTTGGACTCACTTCTCACTACCAAAAAAAAAGGAAAAAAGATGTGTGTGGATATATGTACATACATATACCCATTCATACACATGTGTATATATATATAAAATTTTGGATCGGGATCTCAGCCACAGATAAACAGCAAAAAATACCGCCAAAGAATCCCCACTTTTCTCTGTGTCTGCAGCCCTTTGGTGTTCCCCACTCAGTACCTTAATTTCTGCTGAAGATTTTATTTCCCAAGTCCTTTCCACTGGGTTCTGCTTCTCTTCCTAGAAGTCTGCTGTGTGTCCCACACTGCCTCTTGGATAGCAGTCTGAGCCATCCTCTCCAATTCTCTACCTGTTGGGATTTTCTTCCATTATTCTGTATTTGCCCTCTATCTGAAGGATGACATCTAAAGCAGTGATGGAAAATTGCCTGAATAGTTTAACATCTTATTATTCAGGTGAGACTTTGTCTCAAAAGTTATTTTATTTTTTAAATTTAAAGGCAGTTAAAGAAGATTTGATACACATTTATCCATTAAATAATTAATGATACAAATGTTCTTATAAATGTTTAATGTTGTTCTTGATCCCAGAATTTAAATGGCATCTTTCTGTGTTTTAAAACTACTTGTCCTTCCTCCCACATAGAAGTCTCTTAGAAACACTTCTTATAGAACTATTTGTTCACCTTCAGAAGTCCTGGTTTAGATGGATTTTTCCAAAAGAATGGGTAATTCTCTTTAGGAATGTCAATCCACTAAGGACTCCATTTCTTTTTGTTTGTGCTATTGAGTATTTTGATTCCAATAGTATGACCACATCATTACAATGTCTCTTTAATTGTTTATAGCTATTGAAATAGCTCTGGTTTAAAATGCTCTTGTTCTCTACATATCAATAAAACCCGTGGAGAGTCAGCTAGTGACAAACTCCCATGGAAAATAATCTGCAAAACCAAAAAACAATAACAGGAAAAAAAAAAAAACGCAAAAAACCTCAATGGTGAAGAATAAAATTAATTACTATAGCCTGACCCTGACAAGAAAATATTTTCATTTTATGTTCTATTTCCTTTAGGTTGTAAACACAATGACAGGATGTGTCAAGCAGGTTGCAGTGTTAATAACATTTATAGGTGGGTGATTTGCAGCAAACACCTGATTGTGGTTGCTTCATTTAAAACTAAGCCCTGTGCAAAGGGCATATTAATATCTGGTGCTTGCTGGTTGGGATGCCTTCAATTTGTCACCACCTGAAGCCTCAGAGGACCAAGGGAGAGTATTCCAATTAACCCTGGCTGAGTTGCAGTGGTTCAGAACTGTTTTGTGTTGTGCTTCCCCCGCCCCCTGGGAAACTTTACAAAAGTATATAAAAAAGATTTGAAACCACACGCAGGTTTCCTCTGTGTGAAAGCTCTGTCAGCAGTACCACAAAAGACTATTTCTAGGAGTAACTTATGAGTTTTATACAATTTGTGCCATTGATGTTTCTTAAATTATAGCTATCAAAACAGTTTGGGGGCTTAGGCTGTCACTTTTAAGGAATTATATGTAACTTCTTTGTCTCCAGATGTGATGTTAGAGAAATGTACAGTTGTATTCCACTAATTATTAGTTTAAGTTTAGTAAGCAACTTGTAAAAATATATTTCAAGGAAGATGTAATTCTCATCTTCAACACCACCAACAAAAATGAAATATTCTTCAACTACTTTGGAAGGTATTTAAGGTAGAGCAAATGAGTAACTTCTCTAAATGAGGTTTGCTTAATATTTCTCATCTTTTTTGGTGAGAAGTATATAAAGGTTAAATAGGCTAATCATGTAGAGAGTCTAATGTGGTATCTGACACTTCAGATCCCTTCTCTACAAACCTTTCTGTAGTTTGATGCAATGTGGACTTTGAGTATCTGTCAGAATAAAGAAAACAGTCCTCCATCCCAACTGTGACTGCCTTACAAGTTGAGCATATCAGATTAATTTAGAGAACTTTTTCAAGATGAACTTGCCAGTCCCTGTTTACAGTCCACTCTAAGGATTCTGTTAGGCTCTTTCCTAGGTGAGTGACTTCCCTGGTGGCTCAGTCGGTAAAGAGTCTGCCCACCACGTGGGAGACCTGGGTTAGATCCCTGGTTCGAGATCTCCTGGAGAAGAAAATGGAAACCCTTGCCAGTATTCTTGCCTAGAAAATCTCATGGACAGAGGAGCCTGGTGGGCTACAGTCCATGAGGTCACAAAGAGTTGGACACGACTAAGTGACAGCTTTCCTAGGTGAAGCATGATTCTTCTCCAGAAAGGTCCCCTGGATGACGACTTATCTACTTCTATGTACCTTTTTCTTATATGTGCCCACATTCTTATAACTCATTTTGGACTGTGTGTCCAATGATTTATGTCATGGCTGCTTTTCTATAATGTGAGTGGATGTTTCTCCCGTAAAAATATGTAATAATGAAGATGATTTAAATTTGTTTTTTCTTTTTGGAGGAGAAAGTAAAGGAAACTACACTAAAAGCCACTTTGAAACCTGCTTTTTTTTTTTTTTTTTAATTCACATTTCCTAGAAATTTGAACAGTTCACATTCTG
Organism: Cervus canadensis; assembly: GCF_019320065.1. Classification (NCBI taxonomy): domain Eukaryota; kingdom Metazoa; phylum Chordata; class Mammalia; order Artiodactyla; family Cervidae; genus Cervus; species Cervus canadensis. The sequence continues at coordinate 46,721,641 of NC_057400.1, forward strand.
ATTCAGTCATTTTAATGAATGGATTAAAGCAAAACCAAAAATAACACCCGGTTATGGATATGACCAAAGCAAAAACAACGCCCAGTTGTGGATGTGATGGTGAAGGTAATGTGACTGGTGATGGAAGCAAGATCCGATGCTATAAAGAGCAGTATTGCATAGGAACCTGGAATGTTAGGTCCATGAATCAAGGCAAATTGGAAGTGGCCAAAAGGAGATGTCAAGAGTGAACATAAACATTTTAGGAATCAGCGAACTAAGATGGACTGGAATGGGTGAATTTAATTCAGATGACCATCATATCTACTACTGTGGGCAAGAATTGCTTAGAAGAAATGGAGTAGCCATCATAGTCAACAAAAGAGTCCTAAATGCAGTACTTGGATGCAGTCTCAAAAACGACAGAATGATCTCTGTTTGCTTCCAAGGCAAACCATTCAGTATCACGGTAATCTAAGTCTATTCCCCAACCAGTAATGCTGAAGAAGCTGAAGTTGAACAGTTCTATGAAAACCTACAAGACCTTTTAGAACTAATACCCAAAAAAGATATCCTTTTCATTATAGGGGACTGGAATGCAAAAGTAGGAAGTCAAGAAATACCCGGAGTAACAGGCAAATTTGGCCTTGGAGTACAGAATGAAGCAGGGCAAAGGTTCATAGAGTTTTGCCAAGAGAAGGCACTGGTCATAGCAGACACCCTCTTCCAACAACACAAGAGAAGACTCTACACATGGACATCACCAGATGGTCAATACCGAAATCAGACTGATTATATTCTTTGCAGTCAAAGAAGGAGAAGCTCTATTCAGTCAGCAAAAATAAGACCGGGAGCTGACTGTGGCTCAGGTCATGAACTCCTTATTTCCAATTCAGACTTAAATTGAAGAAAGTAGGGAAAACCACTAGACCATTCAGCTATTACCTAAATCAAATTCCTTATGATTGTACAGTGGAAGTGGGCAATAGATTTAAGGGACTAGATCTGATAGACTGCCTGATGAACTATGGACGGAGATTTGTGACATTGTACGGGAGACAGGGATCAAGACCATCCCCAAGAAAAAGAAATGCAAAAAAACAAAATGGCTCTCTGAGGAGGCCTTACAAATATCTGTGAAAAGAAGAGAAGCAAAAAACAAAGGAGAAAGGGAAAGATATACCATTTGAATGCAGAGTTCCAAGAAATAGCATGGAGAGATAAGAAAGCCTTACTTAGTGATTAATGCAAAAAATAGAGGGAAACAGTAGAATGGGAAAGACTAGAGATCTCTTCAAGAAATTTAGAGATACCAAGGGAACATTTCATGCAAAGATGGGCTCAATAAAGGATAGAAATGGTATTGACATAACAGAAGCAGAAGATATTAAGAAGAAGTGGCAAGAATACACAGAAGAACTGTACAAAAAAGATCTTCACGACCCAGATGACCACAATGGTGTGATCACTCACCTAGAGCCAGACATCCTGGAACATGAAGTCAAGTGGGCCTTAGGAAGCATCACTACGAAGAAAGCTAGGGAAGGTGATGGAATTCCAGATGAGCTATTTCAAAATCCTAAAAGATGATGCTGTGAAAGTGCTGCACTCAATATGCCAAGAAATTTGGAAAACTCAGCAGTGGCCGCAGGACTAGAAAAGGTCAATTTTCACTCCAACCCCAAAGAAAGCCAATGCCAAAGAATGCTCAAACTACTGCGTAATTGCACTCATCTCACTCACTAGCAAAGTAATACTCAAAATTCTCCAAGCCACACTTCAACAATACATGAACGGTGAACTACCAGATGTTCAAGCTCGTTTTAGAAAAGGCAGAGGAACCAGAGATCAAATTGCCAACATACACTGGATCGTCAAAAAAGCAAGAGAGTTCCAGAAAAACATCTAATTCTACTTTAGTGACTATGCCAAAGCCTTTGACTGTGTGGATCACAACATACTGTGGAAAATTCTGAAAGAGATGGAAGTACCAGACCACCTGACCTGCCTCTTGACAAATCTGTACGCAGGTCAGGAAGCAACAGTTAGAACTACATGGAACAACAGACTGGTTCCAAGCAGGAAAAGGAGTATATCAAGGCTGTATATTGTCACCCTGCTTATTTAACTTATATGCAGAGTACATCATGAGAAACACTGCTCTGGATGTAGCACAAGCTAGAATCAAGATTGCTGGGAGAAATACCAATAACTTCAGACATGTAGTGACACCACCCTTATGGCAGAAAGTGAAGAAGCGCTAAAGAGCTTCTTAATGAAAGTGAAAGAGGAGAGTGAAAAAGTTGGCTTAAGGCTGAACATTCAGAAAACTAAAATCATGGCATCTAGTCTCATCACTTCATGGCAAATAGATGGGGAAACAGTGGAAGACTTTATTTTTGGGCATTCCAGAATCATTGCAGATGGTGACTGCAGCCATGGAATTAAAAGACGCTTACTCCTTGGAAGTAAATTTATGACCAACTTAGACAGCATATTAAAAAGCAGAGACATTACTTTGCCAACAAAGGTCCCTCTAATCAAGGCTATGGTTTTTCCAGTGGTCATGTATGGATGTGAGAGTTGGACTATAAAGAAAGCTGAGCACTGAAGAATTGATGCTTTTGAACTGTGGTGTTGGAGAAGACTCTTGAGAGTCCCTTGGACTGCAAGGAGATCCAACCAGTCCATCCTAAAGGAGATCAGTCCTGGGTGTTCATTGGAAGGGCTGATGAAGCTGAAACTCCATTACTTTGGCCACCTGATGTGAAGAGCTGATTCATTTGAAAAGACCCTGATGCTGGGAAAGATTGAGGGCAGGAGAAGAAGAGGACGACAGAGGATGAGATGGTTGGATGGCATCACCGACTCAATGGACATAAGTTTGGGTAAACTCCAGGAGTTGGTGATGGACAGGGAGGCCCTGCGTGCTGTGTTTTTTGGGGTTGCAAAGAGTCAAACATGACTGAGCAACTGAAGTGAACTGAACTGTGTCTAACAACTGATCCTATTTTCTGAGATTCCCATTATGGAAGTGGTAGAGTAGAAGTTTCACAGATTGAATGCACGTTCTCTGTGATTCATTTTTCCCTGGATTCAAACATGAACTATTGTGTGTTTCTTCCTCAAATTCATGACTAAATTGCTTCTGCTTCTCCTTTCTCATAGCATCTGTATCCTGTCATCAGAACAGCTCCTAAATCTCTTCGTGTTTTAGATGGGCAGTTTAATTTGCTGGAATCCCTGGTGCTAACTAATGTGAAAAAGATGAAGCTTCTCCTTTTCGTCTTGCCTTCCTGAATTTGTTTTCCAAAACGCTTTCATGTAGTTTGAATCTTTGACTGAGGTTCAGGGCTGGTAGTTTCTGCCGTGCTAAAAATGTATATATTTTTTAACTTTTTACTTAAATAAATACTTAGAATACAAAATAATTCTAGAAAATATTTTGTTTCCCCCTTTTTAACCTAAATGCCATTCTGTGATTTTGTAAAAATTATGTTTATTATTATTTTACTTATTATTTAGATTTTGAGTTTTCTGATTAATTTTTATTTTTAATGAAGAGGAATTCTTACTCTCATAAATGTCAAAAAGACAGTCACAGATTTTGATCTTTTCTGATTGCTGCAGTTTTCTTAAAATATTCAGGAGACTATGAAAAAAAGTCAAAAATAGTTGTCATCTTTACCTTTCTATTTGTTTAGCAGTATTTACCAATAGGCTGCTTGTTCCAGGTTTGCTGAGTGATGGAAATATTCAGCTTTCTTTGTCTCATCCATTAATAATGTATACTGCATGTGTGCTAAGTTGCTTCACTCATGTCAGACTCTTTGCAACCCTGTGGGCTGCATCCCGTTAGGCTTTTCTGTCCATGGGATTCTCCAGGCAATAATACTTGAGTGCCTTCCTCCAGGGGATCTTCTGGACCCTGGGAGCAAACATGTCTCTCTTTTGTCTCCTGCATTGAAATGCAGGTTCTTTACCACTAACTCCCCCTAGGAAGCCCTAATAATATATGGTAAGGACTTATTATGATATGTTTTGATCTGCTCTAAGTTTCTGTGTCAACACTGAGCCATGTTTTTAATGATAAAGAATACCCAGTCTCTAGAAAGCATTTCTTAGAAATTAAAAATGTATCCTATCATTGTAAAAAAATTACTGAACTCTTACTCTATTTATGTGTTCCATGTAATTTGAAAAATCAACATTAAATAGCTCCATGGGATAGGGGTCTATTGATGTTCTGAAAGCTGATTGCCTTTGGATTGTGCTTTTCTAATTGCTTTTCATTGATTATGGCATACTTGCCATGGTTGAAATTGTTAGATAAACACTCTTCTATCAATAACAAACAGAAGATTTTGATTTTTTCCTTTTGATTCAATGAGGCAAAACCATGTGTGTTTATGGTACACAGATGAAAAATGTGGATCTATGTACTTTTATCTGTATAGTGTAGGCAATTATTGGATTATTAGATGAAATAAGGAAGGACAATAGAGAAATGAAATTTAACAATACAGTTAGAGTCTGGGAAACTCAAATTGATATCCCTATTGGCTAGTGCTTCTCATCCCAGGATCAGATTGCTTTGGTTCAGATTTTGACTTGACTCCTTACTTGCAATGTGATACAAGTGAGCTTGAGTATGTAATTTGTGTGCTTCAGTTTCATTATCCATACAATTTGAATATCAGTAGCATCTAACAAGTACTGTTGTTATGGCGCTTTGACGTGTTGTAACTTCACCCCTTTTTCTATTATGCCCTCTAGTCCTTGGGGGTGGTGGCTGCTTCTTGCTGTTGTTTCATCTAGGTTAACTCAGTATTAACTTAGGAAGAAAACCTTCCATGTCAAGAAGCTTTGACAAAGAAGAGATCAACTGTTAGAAGGCTTTCTAAACTTTCTTTTGGGGATGGTATACTTTCTTTGGGACTCTATGCAGCCTATGATGAAAGCTATGATGATAAGAATTCTTCAAAGTGGAAGAGCAGGTATTCTCATGTACCTCAGGACTCCCCTCTAGCTGCTAAACTCTAACCTATTCAAACAATGTACATGTGTGCACATACTAGGAAGACTGTCCTAACTTGAGGAATATTGGATCCTAAATGAGGGTCCCATTAGAACATATACTAGCCACTACTACTTGTGGTTTCCTTACACATTGCATAGGTAGAAGAGACCATTTTCATAAATCATTTACAGTTGAATTACTAAGTTCTTTTAGTTGTGAAGTGAATTATGCTGTAAACAAGTAGTGGAAACTTAAGTTTTATGTTCTTAAACACACATTTATAGATCATGAATTTATTTATAATAGCACAGTAACTGTCACTAATAGTTAATCAAGATATTTGATTTACTTATTTTGTATAAAGGAGACTGTAAAACAGTTCCTCCTCTCTCAAACAATGTCTGGCTACTAATTTTTTGTAGTGTATATGGAATAATTTCCTTAGCAACCACCATAAATCAGATTACCTATCTCTGCTTTCTTCATATAGATTAATGTTGTCTGCTAGAGCTCAAATGTCCTTAAAACTGTAATTCTTTAGGACTTACCTGGTGGTTCAATAGCTAAAGTGGTCAATGCAGGGGGCATGGGTTTGACCCTGGTCTGGGTAGATCCTGCATGTCATAGGGCAACTAAGTCTGTGTGCCACAGCTAAAACCCTAACTCTTTCAATATTCAGACAGTACTTAATGGTAAAATAAGTTACAGAGCTGTGGATAACCATAATGCCTTATATATCCTTCAAAACAGTGGGCCCTATCACTGATCAGGAGACGTTTTTTAAGTATAGATTTCCAAGTGTCATACTATGGATATGTTATCCAGTGGGTGTATGACTTGGATCACACCTGGAAATCTGAAGGTTTTTTCACAGCCAGTGAGCTTTGGAAACATTTGCTTTGTAAGGCCCCATAGCATAATCAGGCATTGAAATCAAACATACTTAGGTTCAACATAAGTTTTTCTGTGTCTTACTTGTGTAATGTTGGGCAAAATATCAAACCTTTCTATGTCTCTATGGCTCAGTCTCCTTATCCTTCATATATAGGCAAAACATAACTATCCTTATGACACATAGTAAGGGCTATGAAAAGCAATGCATGTTAAGCAGCCAGCAGAAATAATAAATAATTGGCCCAATAAATAAGAGGACTTCTTGCTCTGAGTTGTTTTCCTCTCGGTAATGATTTCGTCTACCATAAGAATGAAATTAATTCACTTAATATTTATTTCTTTAGAGATTTCACATGAGAATTTCAGTGAAGATGCAACTTCAAGTAATTAATAGGAAAAATAGTAGTGCATTTATTTGAGGCAGATGGATGAAGCAACATTAAGTGACTCTAAACAAGGATATACAATGTCCAGCCTTGCCTCTATAATGATTTTACAACATACCATCTTGAAGTCTGCTTTTTGCCCCAAGAATACATTTTTCTGGTACTGAGGAAAGAATCTGAGAAGAAGTACAATAGTGCAGTGTGGCCCTGACCGATGCCCATTCTGTGAGATAGAGTGATGTAGTATTTAAACACAAATGGGTAATTCATTGATTCTGTCAGTTCAGTTCAGTCACTCATTCATGTCCAACTGTTTGCGACCCCATGGACTGCAGCACCCTAGGCTTCCCTGTCCATCACCAACTCCCAGAGCTTGCTCAAACTCATGTCCATCGAGTCGGTGACACCATCTGATTCTATAGGAGGCTGAAAGTTAGAGGGAGAGAGCATTGTCAAAGTGAACTTGTTGATGCAAAGAATATGATGGAATGAATAGAAAAGCGTCATTCCTCACCGTAATGCCAAGTCTCCTGACATACTGAATGCAAAAATCTCAAATACAGTGACAGCATCCACCTGAGGTCGGACTCGGGCTGTCTCTTTAGAAGCCAGTGGGTCTCATCACCGGGTGGATGCTCAGAATGCGTCCTTTTTTGTTTGTTTGTTTTGTCTTTTACAAGACTCTTTATATGCCTCTTACAAAACTATACAGACTCCTCACTGTGCCATTTCACATTCCTGCATGATAGGCTTCTTATGATCCTTTGAATTTGCCATTTTTCTTATTTATGCACATTGCAGTTCACTCTCTTTGAACATTTTCATTTCTATCTGCTAAATTCGTGTTTTTCTTTTAACATATTATTTAAATATTTTCCTTTCTCCAAAGCCCTCCTTCAAGCTCATTTTTTGCACATTCTCTAGACTCTCTTAGTACTTAGTATATTACTTAATACGGATATATTATTCTAAATATCAATTATTTTCTTGCATATTTATTTTCTTTATTATCTTGTGTGTTCCCTGAAGAAGGTTAACTGTCTTGTTTATTTTTTCTTTTATTTAAATGTTATTTTTAATTGGAGGATAATTACTTTACCGTATTGTGATGGCTCCTGCCATACATCAACATAAATCAGCCATCAGTTCAGTTCAGTTCAGTTGCTCAGTCGTGTCCAACTCTTTGCCACCCCATGGACTGCAGCACGCCAGGCCTCCCTGTCCATCACCAGCTCCCGGAGTTTACCCAAACTCATGGTCATTGAGTCGGTGATGCCATCCAACCATCTCATCCTCTATTGTCCCCTTCTTCTCCTGCCCTCATCTTCCTCAGCATTAGGGTCTTTTCCAATGAGTCAGCTCTTTGCATAAGGTGGCCAAAATATTGGAGTTTCAGATTCAACATCAGTCCTTCCAATGAACACCCAGGACTGATCTCCTTTAGGATGGACTGGTTGGATCTCCTTCAGTCCAAGGGACTCTCAAGAGTCTTTTCCAACACCACAGCTCAAAAGCATCAATTCTTCAGTGCTCAGTTCTCTTTACAGTCCAACTCTCACATCCATACATGACCACTGGAAAAACCATGGCCTTGACTAGATGGACCTTTGTTGGCAAAGTAATGTCTCTGCTTTTTAATATGCTGTCTATGTTGGCCATAACTTTCAGCCATAGGTATACATATTTCCCTTCACTCTTAAAGCTCCCTTCCACCTCTCACCCCTGACATTGAGCCAGATGTACTTTGTTTGAATTTGTTAAGCTTCCAAAATTTAATAAAATGGAAACTAGAAGGACTGATGTTTATTTATAGCAATGTCTATTTTCGAAAGTTAAATGCATCTCATATCTCATATGATATGGTGTTAGATATTTGCAAAGAGTCATGGTCAGGGGACCCTGTATGTTCTTACATTGCATAAATCTATATTAGTAACATGACAAAAATAATAGTGCTTAGGTGTGTTCTCCAAATGCCACTGACATACCATGTCTTCATTCTTTTCTCCTCTTTTCACTTACTAGCTTAATGTAAAGGCCAGCAGGCCGATTTGTTACCTCTAGGCACCTTGGGGCTTTTCAAGGAAACTTATCAGAAGTGGTCATTAGCTTTGAAGAGATGTTCTGTAATCCCAGCTGCTGCTAGATTATTCTGAAGGAGTAATGGTGAATCTAAATACCTAGAAATGAATTTTCTCACTTTCTTGGAAAGATTTTAGGATAGAGATTAAAGAACTTATGTTTAATCAGGCTGTGCCTGAATTAACCACACACAGCCCTTTTATGCTAAGTGACCGTATAGTATTCCCAGATTTTGTGTGGGTTTATTTTTCATCTGTTTCTCCTAGTCTTCTGTTCACTTGCTATATACCAGAAATGTCTAATATTTTCAAAACTATCAGATAACCTCCATGTTTTACCATGCTCATCTCAGCATTATGTAGAGTAGATATTGGTACTACCACACCTAGCTTTAGAGAGGTCCTGGAACAAGATGGGCAGGTGTGTAAGGAAAAATTCCTGGTAGTTTATCATTAAGCATATATTGAGTTTACCACTATGTCAGTAGAAAAATTTTTTCTCTTGGATTCTATTTTGAGGAGCTTGCGAATTAAATTAACAAAAGACAGGGAAGACACTAAGGGAAAACAGATTTAATTAACCATATCCATACATATGGAAGTTTATTTTAAAATGTGATTCATGGAGGGAGGGTCAAGAGGGAGGGAGCATATGTATACCTATCCTATGGCTGATTCATGTTGAGGTTTGACAGAAAACAACAAGATTCTGTAAAGAAATAATCTTTTCGTTAAAAAATAAATTTATAAAAAAGAAATGCAAAAAAAAAAAAATAAAAATGTGATTCAAAGGGGTGGTTAGAATATGAGACTTGTATACCATTTTAACAGGTGAAAGGGAATGGGAAAAGTGCACTTATAGGAAAAGAAATGACTTTTTGGAAAGATAAATGAGCCTTAGGGAAGTAGATGGGAGATATGATGGTTCTGAGACAATATCTGTTTGGGTGTGGTGATGCCTTCTCATTTTAGAGTGGATTATCTCTAATGCAGACTTAAGAGACTGGGGTTCGATTCCTGGGTTGGGAAGATCATCTGGAAGAGGGCATAGTAACCCACTCCAGTATTCTTGCCTGGAGAATCCTATGAGCAGGGGAGCTTGGCGGGCTACAGTCCACAGGGCGGTCACAAAGTCAGACATGACTGAAGCGACTTAGTGGGCATGTATGCAGAGTGTTAGAACTGCTCCCTGGGAAGGGATTTATGAGGAGTTCCTTCTGAGTTCTTTTGAGACTCTCTGCTTTTAGGCAGATAAGAGATTTTAGGAACTCAAATGCCCTTCGATTTAAAATAATTTTTATGCCACAGTGGCATATCCTGGACGCTTTTATGTGTTATGATTTGAATTATCTCTCCCCCGCCCCCATCCTCAATGTGTTGAGTTTCTAACCCTTCTACCTATAAACGTGATCTTACTTGGGAGTAGGGTTTTGGAAGATATAATCAGATTGAGGTTTTTTGTGGTGCAGTGGTAAAGAATCCGCCTGCCAAGGCAGGAGATGCAAGAAATACGGGTTCGATTCCCAGGTCAGGAAGATCCCCTGGAGTAAGAAGTGGCAACCCACTCCAGTATTTTTGCCTATAAATTCCATGGACAGAGGAGCCTGATGGACTATGGTCAATAGGGTTGCAAAGAGTTGGGCATGACTGAGTGAGCACACATGCACACAATTCAACATGTCTGGTATTCTTTTAAAAGAGAAAAACACCACGCGAAGACACAGACAACAGGGCGATGCTATGTGATAACAGAGGCAGAGAATAGGGTGATGCAGCTGCAGACCAAGGAATGCCAAGGGTTACAGCCATTGCTAGAAGATACGAGGAAAGGAAAGATTTTTTCCCCCACGTATTTCAGAGGAAGTATGGCTCTGCTTACATGTTGATTTTAGGCTTCTATCTTCAAGAACTGTGAAGCACCGAGTTTCTGGTTTTTTTAGCCACCCATTTGTTATGGCAGCCCTGGAAAACTAATATAACCAGGGATAGGGAACCTAGAGGAGATCTCTCTCTCTCTTTTCAACCACAAGCACCTTTAACTTTTGAAAAACTATATAAAAATCCACCCTATAGCTTTGTGGAAAAACAAAAAAAAGGAAGAAATAGCCACACACAAACCAATCTAAACCAAAATCCAGACCTCCTCTGTTGCTTATGAATTGACACACCTAACTTGAAAAGAGGGTTTGATGAATCTAATAGACCAAGGAAAAGACTGAAATTCTTATAAGAAAAGTTCAAGCAAAAATTAGCCCAGACTGAGTTTTTCTGTGTGTGTGTGAACAGAATAATGATGGGCTCAATAAAGGACAGAAATGGTATGGACCTAACAGAAGCAGAAGATATTAAGAAGAGGTGGCAAGAATACACAGAAGAACTGTACAAAAAAGACCTTCATGACCCAGATAATCATGATGGTGTGATCACTCACCTAGAGCCAGACATCCTGGAACATGAAGTCAAGTGGGCCTTAGGAAGCATCACTACGAACAAAGCTAGTGGAGGTGATGGAATTCCAGTTGAGCTATTTCAAATCCTGAAAGATGATGCTGTGAAAGAGCTGCGCTCAATATGCCAGCAAATTTGGAAAACTCAGCAGTGGCCACTGGACTGGAAAAGATCAGTTTTCATTCCAATCCCAAAGAAAGGCAATCGTAAAGAATGCTCAAACTACTGCACAATTGCACTCATCTCACATGCTAGTAAAGTAATGCTCAAAATTCTCCAAGCCAGGCTTCAGCAATACGTGAACTGTGAACTTCCATATGTTCAAGCTGGATTTAGAAAAGGCAGAGGAATCAGAGATCAAATTGTCAACATCTGCTGGATCATCAAAAAAGCAAGAGAGTTCCAGGAAAACATCTATTTCTGCTTTATGGACTATGCCAAAGCCTTTGACTGTGTGGATCACAATATACTGTGGAAAATTCTGAAAGAGATGGGAATACCAGACCACCTGACCTGCCTCTTGAGAAACCTATATGCAGGTCAGGAAGCAAAGGTTCGAACTGGACATGGGACAACAGACTGGTTCCAAATAGGAAAAGGTGTATGTCAAGGCTGTATATTGTCACCCTGCTTATTTAACTTATATGCAGAGTACATCATGAGAAATGCTGAGCTGGTAGAAGCACAAGCTGGAATCAGGATTGCCAGGAGAAATATCAATAACCTCAGATATGCAGATGACAACACCCTTATGGCAGAAAGTGAAGAGGAAGTAAAAAGCCTCTTGATGAAAGTGAAAGAGGAGAGTGAAAAAGTTGGCTTAAAGCTCAACATTCAGAAAACTAAGATCATGGCATCTGATCCCATCACTTCATGGCAAATAGATGGGGAAACAGTGGAAACAGTGGCTGACTTTATTTTTGGGGGGGCTCCAAAATCACTGCAGATGGTGATTGCAGTCATGAAATTAAAAGATGCTTACTCCTTGGAAGGAAAGTTATGACCAACCTAGACAGCATATTAAAAAGCAGAAATATTACTTTGCCAACAAAGGTCCATCTAGTCAACGCGTGGTTTTTCCAGTAGTCATGTATGGATGTGAGAGTTGGACTGTGAAGAAAGCTGAGCACAGAAGAATTGATGCTTTTGAACTGTGGTGTTGGAGAAGACTCTTGAGAGTCCCTTGGATGGCAAGGAGTTCCATCCAGTCCATCCTAAAGGAGATCAGTCCTGGGTGTTCATTGGAAGGACTGATGCTGAAGCTGAAGCTCCAATACTTTGGCCACCTCATGCGAAGGGTTGACTCATTGGAAAAGACCCTGATGCTGGGAGGGGTTGGGGGCAGGAGGAGAAGGGGACGACAGAGGATGAGATGGCTGAATGGCATCACCGACTCGATGGACATGAATTTGAGTAAACTCCAGGAGTTGGTGATGGACACGGAGGCCTGGCGTGCTGCGATTCATGGGGTCCCAAAGAGTCGGACACGACTGAGCAACTGAACTGAACTGAACAGAATAAATGACTTAGCTGATTCATAAATAGAGATGCTATAATTTATTCATAAATAAAGAATAAAATTTTGAAAATAGGGCAAATGATGGCTTATATATTCATCTCAGCCTCTGAATATTCCCATATATAAATCAAGATTCAAGTATTTAGAAGCACCATGAATAGAATGGCATGCTGAAATACTTGACTATTTGACAATAGTGATACGTTTTTCTTCAAGTACTTATTAAATTCCTATGTGAAAGATATTTTAGATATATAAACGTGGAAACGGTATGGTTTTCACGAACTTTCATCTAGAAGGGACAGGAACAAAGACAGTCTAAGAGCTGAACACACCAGTAGAAAAGCAGAAGAGATAAGAGAGAACTAATGAACAGAGAATGAGAGATAAAGCCTGTTGGGTAATTTGGAGAAGGATTATGGCTGGCTTTGAATAGCTATGAATAATATCTAACCTTACCTGAATATTTAAATTTGTCCTATACTTGCTTTGTATGCATCAGTTATTTAATCATTGCAATAATACTGCAAAGTAGACACTAATAGTATCATTACAATTATGTAGATCAACATATGTAAGCACAAAGAGTTTAAGCAATTCACCCAAGTGTAACATTTTGCAATCCAGAGGACTTGAGTATAGGCAGTCTGGTACAGAGCTCTTGTGTAATACAGACATCTTAAAAGAATGGCTAGCTGGAGAGTTGAAAAATTTGACATGCTTTGTTTTTTGTAAACAATGACATATAAAAATTGTTCATTATAATGGAATAACTTACTATATGGTAAGCACCACACTAAGCACTTTAAGTGCATTATGCAATGTTAATCATCATATGTCCTCTAACCTAGGGCACTGAAGACTTTTGAGGCAAAGTAATGAAATTTACCAAAATATAAAGTAGTGTTTTGGGCAAAATATCTGACAAGTTGCATACTGGATCAATGTAAAGATCAAGAGAAGTGAGAAATCACTTCTGAAGGTGTTCAAAAAATCCAGGCAAGAGAAATATGGATTTAAACTTAGGGTAATAGGAGTAAGAGAAGATAAGAAGAAACTAATATGAAATATTGTCGGAGTAGAATAGATATTGTGTGCCAACTAATCATTATAAGAAGAAAGAGAAAGTGAAAAGTCACTGACAAATCTTAGATTCAGAACCTAGATAAATGAGAGAATCAGTGATACCACTGAGAGCAGAGAGGGGCATGGAAATGGAAGGAAAGATGAAAATACTCTGTCACGGGCAAACTTAAGAATCTGATCAAGCCATTCAAAGGGAGTCGTTTGACAACAGCTCAGAGACACTTTAAGACTGGGGAGATAGTCTTAGGAATGATCTGCATAGAAGGTGTAAGGTTGGAGAAAGGACAGGACAGAGGTAGAGGGGAAGAGAAGCATGAAGGGGCTGCTACTAGTTCCCTGAGGATGGGGAAGTCTTTTCAGTCTGGTTCTTCCCCTTGGGCCTCTCTCTCTTTGTTTCCGTCCCCTGCCTTCTGCCTCCTCCTCATCCTTTACACAATGTCTTGGTATATAATAGATACTCAGTTTTGTATGAGTGATGAAATAAAAGAATGAAAAAATGAATGAGGACACTTAAGAATACCTATATTTTTGAAACTTAGAGAAGAAGAGAAATAACAAGAAATAGAGAATCAGAAATTTTACATATGATTATTTAGCCCATAAATTTCTATGCTATATAGATCCCTATTATAGATGTAAGTTTTCTTCTGCAAGCCATGTGTAAATACATTTCTTATGAATTCAGTCTTATAAAAACCAAATGTATTAGAAACTCTAATAGCAAGAAGATTGCCATTATTCCTAGAATTAATTGAAAACTGTCCCACATTAATATTTTGAATAAATGTGGAACTCCATGTAATACTAATCTTTACAGTTTCACATGTTTAGAAGTTAGCTCTCTTTCCAGGATAAAGTCACTTTTCTCTTGTAGCATATTTAACAACACTTAATATAAATAGGGGCTTCCTAGTTGGCGCTAGTGGTAAAAAAAAACCTGCCTGATAATGTAGGAGACATAAGAGACGTGGGCTTGATCCCTGCGTCAGGAAGATCCCCGGAGAAGGAAAGGGCAACCCATTCCAGTATTCTTGCCTGGAGAATCCCGTGGACAGAGGAGCCTGGGGGACTACAGTCCATGGGGTTGCAAAGAGTGAGACACAACTTAAGCTACTGAGCATGCATGCAATATAAATAAAAGGACAGAGAATTCTTCTGTAAATCTCTGTCTCTATTTCCTGGATTTTCTGATATACGAGAGACAAGTTTGCTTGTCAGTAACATTGAGGAACTAAAAAAAGTATATTACATGTAGACACACATATATAATTTATACTCACAGTCACACATGTGAATTTAAGCTATGTTTATATCTTAAATTATATATATAGCTGTAAAATCTGATACGTATTTCTCATCTCTCATATTTATCAATGCAACATGTATACAAAATTCTTATGTATATTACAGCTCATATATAAAAATAAGTTAATATGTGTCATGTTGTACATAGTATACACTTTTTCTGACACATTTTATTTCTTTAATATATCATTTGCCCAAATCTCACACCTTTATAAAAAATGCATCTTTCAAAATCTTTCCAAGTATTCTGAGCACAGGTATCATGTGTTTCAGCATAATCGTACTGTTACTGAGGTGTTTTTCCATATTTAATGTGTAAATCAGCACAGGCAGTTCATCACATCCCATGTGCAATATTTTTCCTTTCCAGCCTGCGAGTGTGATCTCAGGAGTTGCTGGCACATCTAAAAGAGTCTGATTACCAAGATTACTTTCAGGAGAGGGAGACAAATTCTTCCAAGATAGACACTGTTCTGCCCCCTTTTCACTCTTAGGTATAAAATTACTTTTTATTTTGTTTTAAATACTCATTTCCCTTAAAAATACTGGGGCAATATACATGAAAGTTTATGAGGATACCATAAACATTCTTGGGGCTATGTTATAGAGTTCTTAGAATGAGAAGAAAGAGAAAAGTCACCTCACAAAATTGCTTGTTTACTGAAGGAGAAAACCAAATCGCAGAAGGGATAAGTAATTTTTTTTTTCTAAATTTGCAAAGCTTTTGGATAGAAATTTAGTCTAGAATTGAATTCTCTTATTTTTCTTAATTTATTTTTCAATTGAAGAATAATTGATTTACAGAATTGTGTTGGTTTCTGCCAAAATCAGCATGAATCAGCCGTAGGTATACATATGTCCCTTCCCTCTTGACCCGCCCTCCTACCTTCCTCCCACCCCACCCCTCTATTTTTCCTTTGCTTCCACAGTGACATATGTATTGAATCCTAGTTTTCAACTGCACTTAAGATGTGAGTTTCATTTTGTTGTAAGAAAAGCAAAAAATGTCTTCAGTCTAATGGGAAAACTTTCCTTTGTCTTTGGTATTTTGAGTTTGTGACTGCAGAGGAGTCCATGTGGCTTAGGAACATAAATCACAACCTCAGAGGTTTTCTCTACTGAACCTTCTTTATCCAATGTACTTAATCTACTAGCAGCTGAGCCTTGGTGTAAGGTTTATCCTCCTTCACACTTGCAAGAGGCTTAACCAAAGTTATGAGCAAAGTTAGACCAAAACCTGTAGTAATTTTATAAATGCTGATGTTTTATAAGATTAGATATGCAAATGTTAACTCATATTTTATGTCAATTTTGGTATTTCTATTGAATTCACACTGCCCCTCCTTTCCCTGTTGGTGATATTAGATTCTCTGCGAAAGGCCATGTTTGGGCAAACAGACAAAGCTTACAGTTCACAGAGTGAGCAAGCATCATCATTATTCTGTTTTGTTGTTGCTGAGATTCTAAATCATGAGTTGAAGAAGTTTCAAGTTAACTGTCATTTTTTAGCCAACATTGATGTGTTCTTTGCTAGATATTGAAGAATTAAGAAACAGTTCCTGTCCTGATGTAGCATAAGATATAGCAGGGGAGATTAAAGCTTCCTCATTTTAATAGAAAATAAACAGTGCCATGCAGCACAGAATGCTGTGGGAGGAAGATGAGAGCCATATGATGATACAAGCAAATAAGATTTTTCAAACGACCTTCTTACCAGAGAAAAGACATTTTGAGATACCCATTACATGGCAGAGGTTTGCATTTTTGATCTAGATTCCTCATCTAAACCACAGAACACAGATGGTTAAATGACTTTGTTCAGGTCTCCCAAAGATGGTACATAGCTAATAATATTCTAGGTGGTAGTTTATTTCATATAATGTATGCCTCAGGACATTGGGATTTAATTTCCTTCAGGGAATCTAGTAGACAGATCAAATATCTCTCTGGGTCATGCTTGGTTTGGTCATTAGAGGGAGACAGTTCAATTTTCCTAACTTTCTGCATGAAGACTCAAAAAGCCACGTGAATAAAAAAAAAAAAAAATAGATCAATCTGTGGATGTGGGAGTTCAAGTTTTCTTACTTTATTACAGTCGGATAAAAGGAAAATTATGAACATGAAATCCTAGATACTAGCTGTAAACCTAAGGAGTCTGTGCGTAGATTAGAAAAGTGCAACTATCATGTTCCATCATATCCTCTCTAGCAATTTAACTCTTAAGCTGAAATAAATTCCCTGAACACATTAAATTTAGCACCACACAATGTACTATCTAGTGCCTGTTTTAAAAACAGCAAGAATTTAGCATTTTTTCGCACTCTATTGAAGCTAAATTGATTGACCAGTTCATTTCCCTGCCAACCAAGTTGCCCAGTGACCTTTGTGTACGTGGATTGAGAAAAACTCTCTCTTGACTGTTGACTTTTAGCAGCAGATCCATCTGCTTCAGAGACTTTGACTCTGTGCTTGGCTGAACATTAGGGTGAGTGCTATAGTCACAAGTGACTATAGATCACTTGTGCTGGGCTTCTCTGTGTACAGATTCTGTATCTTGAGTGCGGACTGTCTTCTGGTGGCCACAGCCCCTTAGTCTGGTTTCCTGGATGACTACTCTCTGTATACCCTTTGTTGAATTCCATCCCTGACTTCTTGAATAGGAATAAGTTCACTTACCCAAGTTGTCCATATCTCATTCATGGGAAGCTTTTCATGCATCCTTGACTTTGATAAATTCATAGAGTTCAAGCTGATGCCAAGGCAATGTTGTTGTTCAGTTGTTCAGTCATGCCCAACTCTTTGTGACCCCATGAACTGCAGCATGCCAGGCTTCGCTGTCCTCCACTGTCTCCTGGAGTTTGCTCAAACTCATGTCCATTGAGTCAATGATGCCATCCAGCCACCTCATCCTCTGTCGCCCCCTTCTCCTCCTGCCCTCAGTCTTTCTCAGGATTGGCATCTTTTCCAATGAGTCAGCTTTTCTAACACCAGAGGCCTCTCTGTATAATCCCAGTGAAGATCCAATCAACTAAACCTCTATAGTTAGCCAGCTACTTTGATCTAAGATGAGGCATGAGGGAGTGGGATTCCCAGCCATGCCTTCTATGAAGAGATCCTTCCCGGGGTTGCCTCTTTACAATCTTCTATCTACTCCAACGGAAACTTCTTTTTGTAAACACTATCTCTTTGCAGAGCTCAAAAGTAATAATACTGGTCTTAAAAATTATTATTAGTATTTTTTAAATCTCCATGAAAAAATATAGAAACCTTTTCCCTATTAAAGCTGTACAAATTACCCCATGGTAAATGTGCATCATCATTTGATAAAGGGAATTCATTGAAATAGATTCAGTTATACTTGGATCACGGGCTTCCCTCATAGCTCAGTCAGTAAAGAATCTGCCTGCAATGCAGGAGACTGAGGTCTGATCACTGAGTTGGAAAGATCCCCTGAAGAAGGAAATTGCAACCAACTCCAGTATCCTTGCCTGGGAAATCCCATGGACAGAGGAGCCTGGTGGGCTATAGGCCATGGAGTCCCAAAGAGTTGGAGACAACCAAGCAACTAGCACTTTCACTTTTTTTCAGGCTTTGGGGCCCAGAGGTTCCGACAACCAATCCTACTGCATCGAGAAGGTAGTCTCAGGCAAGAGAAACTAGAGAAATGAGATCACAGATGTTGAGAGAAACTTGTAGAGTTACATTTCTGCTTGTCTTCCACTCCCTCTCTGTGACTCCTGTGGTTTGGTCATACACACCAATGTATTCCCCTTATTTCTTAAGCCAGTATGAGATGGATTTCTGTGGTTTGCCATCTGACTGGCCTGAATAAAGTACAGTCCTTCACAGATGAATGTGCACCTGTCACTCTGTCAGTGCAGTCAGTTTTTAAAATCAGTTGGCAAATAAGAAAATATGCAACTTAAAAAGGAATAAGATTTTATGGAAAGTAAGGAATCATATGTAAGGAAGATGAACTGTAGAAATGCTTTAAACATACACACACACACCCCCAGCCTATTCTAGACAAAATGCTAGTTCATCTACTAAAAATACACAGCTCTAAAGGAGAATCTTGTAATAACTCTACAGTAGAGGAATGGAGTGATTATGGAGTCAGTCAGATCAGACTCAGGTCCTAGTATTGTCTTTTATTAGCTAAGCAGTTTAAAATACCTTTTATAACTTTGCTCTTAGTAGTGCTTATTTTATAATATTCCTGTGAAGATTGTATCCATGCATGTGTAGTACTTAGCAAAGAGCCTGTCTCAAAATACAGTGAACACTAAATAAGAATTAGTGTGCATTAGTAGCATAAAGCTAGAGGTGATTTCTATTCAAAGTCTGGTATTTTATTAAGTAACACTTTGTTATTATAGGTAAGAGTTTTTGTCATCCCTTTATATCTTCCAAAAAGATATATTTCAGCTATCTCTTTCTCCTTCAACATGATTCATGATTTAAAATGATTTTTTAAAGTGAATAATAAGCAGACAGTAACCTTGATGAACTAGAGTTAATGGGGACAAAGAAAAACTTTGGTTAATTACAGTCCAATGGAAATTGGTAATAAGTAGGTTAAACAGTGATGGAATGGATAGTAAAACACGAGTTTGGATGATGAATTGATTTAATCATAGTTGTTTTATAATTAAAAATCAATTACTATAAAACAGGATGGAAGAAATGTTGCCTTTGCAGACATGGCAATGTTAAAAACAGTGAATTTAAATAGTTCTATAAAGCACTTATTCATGATCTTTTCTTCTTGATTCATTTTTTTTTCCTTAGGATTGATTACCTCAGAAAATTTTCCTGACATAAGCTTTTGTATGCTGACAAAAGGGAGGTGAAGCAAAGCATCTTGATTAGCTACAACATAGATCAATGATTCCTAGGGTTTACTAGAGCAAAGAGAGCACATTGCAAGCACTTAGAAGATGCCTTCCAAGACAAGGTGCAGCGGAAAGTCCACTTTGCTTTTAATCATATTTTCAGACTTAAATTCTCAGCATAAGTTCAGGTCCCATTAAGTAAACTCTTTGTAAATTATTTTTTTCTTTGACATAGTTCAACAAGGAACAATGTTACTCCTTTTTTTTTTTTTTTAGGAAATCTCAGAGAACTTGGGATTTTATAGATTCTGACTCTAGCTGGTCTTCTCATTATACTTTATATGATTGCTTTATCCAGAAGAAAAATGCAAGAACTTAATTTGAATGTGTGTATATGGTGAGGTTAAGTTTGTTTTAAATCTTTCTTTCAAAAGAGAGTAGATTTTTTAAACAAATCCTAAATAGTGCCTTTTTTTTAGCAAGAGGGTCATATTTCAAGCTTTTGAGGAGTCTCTTCAAGACTGACTTCTTTTTACATAGAACTAATGCCCCCCAAAATGTGGCCTTTTAGGATAAAAGATGTTTCAAATCGAGTGACTCAACAAATCTGAAGGATGGTTCTGGTGTTGCTCAAACAGCTTTTTGTTTCCAAAGCAACAAAAGACTTTTCATATGTATTAGAGCTATTGGTAGAGTGGATAGGAATAGAATAATTAAAATTAATGATCTCACTTGGCTTTTTGTGTGTTCATTCTTCAAGATTTACATATGCACATACATACACACAGTAAAAAGGAGTCTTTTTTAAACTTTTAATGACTAAACTTCTTTTCAATATTTGATATATTTATGTTGGTAATAAAGCATTTGTAATACATAGAGCTATCACTTAACTAAAAAACACATGAACCTCAGTGCCAACCTAGGATTGGAAACCGCCCCCCACACTGACCCGTAAGGTGTGATCTGAGGCAAGACACCTAGATTGTCTGTGCCACAATTTTCTCATCTCTAAATGGAGGTGATAATAATTGCCCAGGAATATTGTTGTGAATGGCAACCTACAACCAATATTCTTGCCTGGAGAATTCCATGGACAGAGAACCCTGGCAGGCCGCAGTCCATGGTGTTGCAAAGATTTGGACACAACTGAGCAACTAACACATTGTCGTGAGAGTTAAATGAAGTCGTAAAGGGAAAGTATTTAGTCTTCTATTTGACGTATAGAATACGCTTGGTAAAAGGTAGTTAGGTTGGTGGCTGATGATGCTAATAGTGATTATTTTCTTTCTGTATTAGCCTCTCCTAGAGAAAGTGATCATGAACCTCATTCTCACTTATAATCACACTTCTGAGCTGATGTAAAAAAGACACAAACAGCTGCTTCTGTGCGTTTAGTATCCTGTGCGGTGCTTATTTGCTTTAGTTGTGTCCGAGTCTTTGTGACCCCATGGACTGCAGCCCTTCTGTGGGGTTCTCCAGGCAAGAATACTGGAGTGTGTTGCCAGTTCCTTCTCCAGGGGCATCTTCCCAACCTACTGGGCACTTCAAAGAAATTCCTTTTGTAAGCTGCACATGATAGAAATAACTTCCCTCATCTGATGGCTCAATCTGTTCCATAATTTAGTCTCTCTTTTTTTTTAACCTCAGTGTGTTAAGGTAATTAAAAAATCAATCCTTTTTAGAGCATGTTAGATTTTCTATTATAAAATTTTGTATTCAGGTTAAAAGGAGTTGTCAAAATATATGTTTGCTCCTAATCAGTTAACTGGCGTGGGTATAGGGAAATTCATCTAGTGATATTTCATAACTTTAGGAAGAATGTTCTGAAAAATAACAAAACTATAAAATGGGAAGTATTTTACCTTATATGTGGAATATCAAATAAAAAATTGTTGATCGTGTGTCTAAATCCTAAGGGTTCTACAAATATTTAGAATAACCTAATTATAGTCATTTTACTGTAATGTTATGTTTAGAAAAGGGTAACATTTAGACAGATATTGGAAAATGACATTTGTACAGTGCCTGCCCTGTTTTATTATTTCCAGAATTCAGCAATGTGAGGAGAGGTGGGGTAAACATTTGCAGATATAGAAACAGGAAGTAATTTTTTATATTTGTTTTAATGTTTGAGAAGCATGTTCATTGCCAACTAAACATTCACCATCATAAAAAGGTATCAGAACTGCTCACTATTTTCACTGTTGCTATCACAAACTACCATATTTCAGCAAGATAGGTTTAGTTATTTAAATGCAGATCATAGAATTCTACTTATGCTAAAGTAAGATAAAATTGTGTTGATTCCGTTTTTGTGTTTTCTTTGTTTTTAAATGTTGGCTTTTAGTTTTTATTTTTAATATCAGACTGTGTAAATTTGTTTCTTCCTTTTAGTTAGAATCTCAGACTAGACAAGTGAGTTAACCTCTCAATTTTTCCTGTTCAAAAGTTGCTGGTTCCTAGATGGCCAGCAGAGGACAGCAAATCCTATATATTAACACATCTTGATCCGTGACTTGTCCACATGATGAGCAAGGATGGAAAACGACATTCAGTTTGATTTGGCTTGAGCAGGATGTATGTAGCAGATGACAGTTTTTTGGACACAATGTTTAAGAGTAAACAGATAGGGTCTTAGAACCTCTGAACATTAGCTAACTCTATTGTTTAACACAAACTGAGCAGCTCCTTGAATTTATAAAAAAATAAGGCCACCAAACCTGTTGTTTTAAATGAACACCCCTGGTGGCTTAGATGGTAAAGAATCTGCCCGCAATGTGGGAGACCTGGGTTTGATCCCTGGGTCAGGAAGATCCCCTCCAATAGGAAATGGCAACCCACTCCAATATGCTTGCCTGGAGAATTCTGAGGACAGAGGAGCCTGGTAGGCTAACAATCTATGGGGTCACAAAGAGTCAGACATGACTGAGTGACTAACACTTTTTAAAAATATTTTATTTATTTATTTTACTTGGAGGCTAATTACTTTACAATATTGTAGTGGTTTTTGCCATACATTGACATGAAGAAAATCTATTGAGTAATCAATAGCCTCAGATATGCAGATGATACCACCCTTATGGCAGAAAGTTGAAGAAGAACTAAAGAACCTCTTGATGAAAGTGAAAGAGGAGAGTGAAAAAGTTGGCTTAAAGCTCAACAGTCAGAAAACTAAGATCATGGCATCTGGTCCCATCACTTCATGGGAAATAGATGGCTAAACAGTGAAAACAGTGGCTGACTTTATTTTTGGGGGCTCCAAATTCACTGCAGATGGTGACTGCAGCCATGAAATTAAAAGATGCTTACTCCTTGGAAGGAAAGTTATGACCAACCTAGACAGCATATTAAAAAGCAGAGACATTACTTTGCCAACAAAGGTCCATCTAGTCAAAGCTATGGTTTTTCCAGTAGTCATGTATGGATGTGAGAGTTGGGCTGTAAAGAAAACTGAGCACTGAAGAATTGATGCTTTTGAAGTGTGGTGTTGGAGAAGACTCTTGAGAGTCCCTTTGACTGCAAGGAGATCCAACCAGTCCATCCTAAAGGAGATCAGTCCTGGGTGTTCATTGGTAGGACTGATGTTGAAGCTGAAACTCCAATACTTTGGCCACTTGATGTGAAGAACTGACTCTAGAAAAGATCCTGATGCTGGGAAAGACTGAGGGCAGGAGGAGAAGGGGACGACAGAGGATGAGATGGTTGGATGACACCACCGACTCAATGGACATGGGTTTGGGTGGACTCCAGGAGTTGGTGATGGACAGGGAGGCCTGGCGTGCTGTGGTCTATGGGATCGCAAAGAGTCGGACACAACTGAGCAACTGAACTGAAATGAAACAGTCTAAGATTTAAATTGAGTAACTAGATTAAGAAGGATTAGTATGATATAAAGAAACCCTGAGTATGTGGATGGGACAACATGAGTGATGATTGGTAGCCATGACATTTTCCTTTTTGTTTTCTCTACTCTTCATGTTCTTTGCCATCATCTGTCTCCCTCTCACAGAAAGCCTAATGCCTTTCATTTTGCTCTTTAGCAAAGCTAAATGGGAGAATCTTAAAACACTCTAGAGTTTTTCAGGTGAAGGTATATTAGTTTGCTTTGTGAAGAGAGCAAAACCCACCAGCAAAGTTTAATTGGTAAAGTTGGCAGTATCTTTTTTAATTGAAGTATACATAGTATACAAGTATATTAGTTCCAGGTATATATCATAGTGACTCAATATTTATATACATTTTGAAATAGTCACCATATAAAGTTATTAAATAGTATTGACTAGATTCTTTATGCTATACATTATTACCCCCAGGACTTATGGGTAGTATTGTTTTGATAAAAGATCCATTATTGCATTGAATGTGCTATGTAATAAATAGTGGACTAGCTACTTTTACACCTCTGACCTAGAAAAATGTTCATTATCTCTAAAAAGTTAGTTAACAGTGGAAGTAAGAGCTGAAAAAGCTAATGGCCACAGGGGATGAAACTATTTTCTTCTGTCATTGGTATCAATGAGGACATTGTATCTTTAGAGCTGAGAAGCAAATAAAACCATTCTTAGGAGTACTCTTTTTTATTAGCCCATTCATCGGACCATGGGGGCAACAGAAAGTATGATTATGAGATAATTGTTTTGCAAACGGAGACCTTCTTTCCAGCTCTTCATCTGGTAGGAGGTCCTTATTCCTGCTGGGATATTTTGGAGGCGAAGAACAGCAGGATGTTTTTCTCTCCAACAACAGCCTCTATTAACCCTCCTGATGTTTGGCTCAGAGAGTTGTAATTATGATCCTGCTGACATCAGCCACCCATCTAAAATAAAGTAGCGGTGTTTTGGTTCTAGCAATGAACGGCTGAAGTCTTGGAGGTTTGTCCCCGATAATGTAAGTGTGTGAGGATGTAGTGTAAGGAAACACGCTATCTTCCTAGCTGTCTAGTGTGGTACTCAACAAATAACTGAGCAGTTTCTGTTGTGGCCTTAGGAATGCATTAGTCATTTTAGAGACACACGAAAGTATTAGGAACGTCACTTGCCCTTCAGAAGCTTGTAACCTTATTATACAGAAGAGGTTTATACAAAGACAAAAATACAACCCAACTTAAATGCTAGGTTGAAAAGACTTCTGTCAGAGAGGAAATGTGATTTAGACATTAAATGCTTCTGCTTTGATGTCTAGGAGAGGAGAGAAAATTCCTCGGGCAAAGATACATATTGGAAAACATTCTAACTTGTTGCCTATTATAATTTACATATCTCACTCAAGTTGGTTAAATAAAAATACTCATCACTGTATACACATTCTGGCATTCTGATGCATAAGCTCTTCTGCTTTTCTCATTTTGTAAATAAGGCAATCAGGATGCTAGGAGATTAAGTGATGAATCTAGGTCCAAAAGTATTAGGAGTTAGGGATAGTCTTCATATATTCATTCCTTGAAATTTTTTCTCTTGCCCAACCCAGAGCTGTGGGAGCCATTTAGCAAACCTTCAATAATAACAACAGTTTCAGTAAATAGCAACTAAAATGTTTTACATCATTTTGACTGATTTTAAGCCTTTCATACTAAGGATGAAGTGTTAAAGAAAATTCAGAGAATGACAAAAGCAAACTAGTTTCTCCATGCACTGTGATCATGCTAAAATGAAATGAGGTAACTATCAAATTTGAAATGGATTCCAAGCAATGCCTCTGCAGCTGGTCTTCTCTGCTGATGCTAAACCATCCCAGTGCCACCAGTGTTTACACTGGATCTGCAAGCTTTTCTAGGATAGGGATAATGTATGATAAAATTCTTAATGCCTTATATAATATAATATCTTACTGAAAGGAAAGGGTTAACTTACCCAACACTGATCATGTGCTGGCTGGCCTCTTAGGAAAGGAGTTGACCTCCCTGCAAAACTCCAGAATACTGGCTATGGCTCGTGCTTAGGACAGTTAAGGTCAAGGACAAGACTTGGACCCCAGTTTCCATCATTTGAGAACAGGAAGGGGAATTGAGTGAATCCAGTACTAATTCTACAGATTTGTCACCAGAAAAATAATGGTCCTCTTCGAATTTCAGTGGAAGGAGGCTATGGCTCAGTGCTTTTAGGAAATCAAACCTGGTTAACTACAAGATCATGCCAGATTGGGGATGGCTGCTTTGCCACTCAAGAGTACTCATTTGGTGATTCTGTTGCTGACATGTTGTGTCTCAGAGGTGGCCCCCTGTCCAAGCTGTGAACGCTGGGCTGGCAAGAGAGGGTTGCTAAGTCACTTCAGTCGTGTCCGACTCTGTGCGACCCCATAGAGGGCAGCGCATCAGGCTCCCCCGTCCCTGGGATTCTCCAGGCAAGAATACTGGAGTGGGTTGCCATTTCCTTCTCCAATGCGTGAAAGTGAAAAATGAAAGTGAAGTCGTTCAGTCGTGTCCAACTCTTAGTGACCCCATGGACTGCAGCCTACCAGGCTCCTCCGTCCATGGGATTTTCCAGGCAAGAGTACTGGAGTGGGGTGCCATTGCCTTCTCCGAAGAGAGGGTTAGAGACATGTTATTAGCACATTGTATTGCTATTGAGTCCTGGTTCCTAAACCCAACAGGGGAAGATCTGTCAAATTTCCATGTGCTGCTATGCCAAAATGGGAGGAGCAAGGAAGGACTCACATTCCGCTATTGACCCTCCCTGAATAAGTTTCTCCCAGTAAATTCTGCTCTAGAGCAACTGAACAGAGTTTAGATGGTCAAAGTAAATGACAAAATGTCTATATTGGGCCTTCATATCTTGGCTACTTGCATGATAAATTCTCAACTCAGTATCTGGAAAATAGTGGGCTAACATTTTTTTTTTTTTTTGAGTAAAACTTATTTAAAGATTTGTTTTAGGTCTGTGCTATATTATCACAGTAGAAATTCATTATTCTTTTTTTTTTTTGAAGTTCATTTTTCTGAAAGTAGATTTACTATTTTCTCCGTTTTCCATAAGGTCTGAGAAAATGGTTTATTCTACTTGGTTACTGGAGTCTTTGGACTATAAATGAGTGTTTTATATCATATTAACATAGGACTTAAAAAGTGAATAGCATGGTAAAGAGAAAAGTACTGAACACAATGATCATAAAAATAAATGTTAGGGATCTATATTTCTTGCTTGCAGGCATTTTGCAAGCACACCAACCAGGCGTCCATTTCATTTTTAAGGTGAGATCTTCAAAGGCAGAGGGTTTAGGAACAGAATTTAAAGGCCAAAGTTGGAGATGCCATGAGTTAAAGTCAATTTTCTTTGTGATTAAAAATTCTAAGAAGTTACTTATGGCACCCGGAGCTTTGCTAATGATTTGTATGTTGTGTGACTTTATTATACACTGTTGAGAAAATACTGTAAAATATTATAGACGGGCAGGCAATTGCATTTAGGAACCAAACAATTTGCATAAGGATAGTGTGGTTTTCCAAATGAAGGGGTAAGAGGGCCTTAGGACTCACTTTAGAAAAACGAAGTTAGAAACCCCATGGTTTGGGGATAAAAGAGTGTAGGAACTGTTTTAAATCAGTTCCTTTTTTTTTTTTTTTTTTGAGTCTTACATCTATTGAAAGAGAACTTACTCTATAAAAACTCTATAAGCAATGAACTGTTTATTTCAGAATGAGGCTCTGGGGAATAATCTTATAAGAAACACGTCTTGCATTTGTAGAGAAACCCGAGGGGATAGTATTCATGAAGCATTATACCAGTGCAGGCAGAAAAATGACAGCCAATGCAAACTCATCAAACAATTCAAAAGGAAATGCTTGATTACTGAATAATTTTTTCTCCCCTGCATCCTGCTCTTTCTCCAGTGCACAAATCCATCATTCTGTGTTATAGACAGATTGGTAGTTCTTTTTCTCTCACCCTTTTCATTCTCTGTTCCTATACAATTGTTTTTCTAGTTCCCACCCAACTACACAGCTAAGCAAAGCAAAAACTGAATTCACTGCAGATCCTGAAGGTTTCTTAAGTTACAAACCAGGCCTTTTATATCATGCAAGCCCTATCACATCCTTTGTGAATAATAATGCGTGTTATAGTTTAACTCAAGGTTTAACCATGGTACAGCATCACATGGAGATCAGTTGTAAGGTGTCAGGTGTTCAAGTGTTTGAAAGATTAGCTGTCTTATAAATTATAGTGGATTCAAGGTTATCCCTATAATAATGTCATGTTCACTGACTTGTGTTTGCTTTTCAGAGTGAGAGAGGAAGGGCTGGAATTATAACTAAGTGAGAGCACTGAGCTTAATTTTAATCGTATGCAGTGGCCTGGAGCAGATCACGTATGTGACCTTTATCCGTGGGGTGGGTTAAAACAGGGGAACTGTCGTCCTGAATATCCTCTTCTCTTGGTTTGATGACATACAGGCCTATATTCCTTCGTCTAAGCCTTATGGGTCCCCTTCTTGATTTCTCTAGCTATGTTTTTTAATTTTATATTTCAGATCCTCCTCTACATGAATAGGATAAAGATAGTGGAAGCAAGCAATTTCTTTCTGTTCTTCTTATTCTTATCAGCTCACAAGTCAGCTCAAAAAAGGCTTGACAATAACTGTAGAAAGACATTGCACGGTTAGGTTTTCAAGCAACTTCACAAAGAAGATAATAAAATTTGCAAGGTATTTTGGTAGAATTTCATTCGCAAGAGGTGCTTCTTATACAGGCAGGATGGTGTGTTAACTAATGAAAATGGTGAGCAGTAGTGTTCAGAAAATAAATGCATATCTCCTTTCACTGAAGAGTACAAACCTTCTTCAGTTTCAGAGTAGTGATGGGAAAGGTCAGAGGAAAAATGGAGACACTGAGATAAAGCTACTGAATACTCTTCATGATGTCATTGTTTTGGTAGGTCAGAAAGTTGGTCAGGTTAAGAAATGGTGATAGCCTTATTATATGTCCACAGAAGGTGTTGTATTGCATCACAGAAGTATATTTTTGATGGAATTTTTCCTATTATTATTGTAGAGGAGTGTATATTTTTCTAGGCAATCTGAAAACTCATATCTTTTAAATAAATTCACTGCAGGACTTTGAGATTTCTATTCCTCTGGCATCTTGCAAGTATTGAACCACTGCAGAAGTAGACAGTGGTGATCAAAAGGTCCATAAGAGTTACAAATGAAAAGAGAATTCAAACAAGCCAACAAGATGACTTACTATGTTCAGGAGGCCCTACAGGCAAATCCTTTTATTGAACTCTAACTGGGGGATATCCTGTGGTGTGAGAGCTCCTATACACATTCATTCTCTTTTTTTCCATAGAAAGGGGCAGAAAGAAGGAGCAGTTCTGTTTCTGCTGCTTCTTAGATTTGCCCTTTTGAATCGCTGGGATGTGATTTTGGTCTGTAAGC
This sequence comes from Cervus canadensis, assembly GCF_019320065.1. NCBI lineage: Eukaryota > Metazoa > Chordata > Mammalia > Artiodactyla > Cervidae > Cervus > Cervus canadensis. Next base: position 46,750,566 of record NC_057400.1, read on the forward strand.
TGACCATGAAGGATGACACATTTGACCAAGGTCAAAGAGATTTGAATATTTCATATCCCTGCATGTATAACCTTACAGCAGAATAACTAAGATTCAATTTAATTAGGAGTTTGTTATTATGAGTTGGAAATGGTGGTATGTTTTCTACAGATATGTACTATAGAGAATTGTAAGCCCCAAATCTGAAAACTTCCATGATTAGAATGTTCTTGTTGCTCTCCTCCTTGTCTCCTCTTCCCCCCACTTCTTCTTTCTGTAGATGCTCCCCATTTAAAGATTAAGATATTTTCCTGATTCCTCATACTCATTATATCCCACCTTCTGGGTCTGCTGTTTTTCGGAAGATGAGGATTTCAGGCTTTCCCCAATAATGGGAACTTAACAAAGCAGAATTGTCCTTTAAGAGTTAAGCTTTAAAATCCACAGTTAAAAGCAGAGCAATATTGTCACAGTTTAGAGACAGCCAGGCACCAAGCCTGTTAAGACTTACCTGTACTCTGCTTAAAGGTGTTAACATACATTACTGAGAGGCTGTAATAGACAGTGGGGAGGTAGATCAGTCATGGACCCATGGGAAGAGGCAGACATTAGCTGCAGTCACCCATAGGCAGAAACACATTGTTCGAGATTACAACTGTCTGGTCCAGGTGGTGGTTATGAGTGTAAAATGGACTAAGAAAGTATAAACTTTCATTGCATGATTCACAGGTTTACTGGCACTGGGTCACACACTTCACTTACTCTGACCCCATACTCACCAGGGAGTCTTCTAATCACTATTTAGGTTTTTGTGAAGCTTACTTACCAAGAAATAATATATTGACTACAGAATTTCACCTGTCCAGTGCCTTTGGCAGATACAGATTAAATTTTCATATTAAATAAACAAGGTGATATCCCAGTTTCAAATTTGACATTCTTCAGATTTGCCTATAGGGGCAGTCAGTTCATGTTGAAGAGAGGACCCTAGTGTCTTTCATATCAACAAGAATAGTTCTCCTCCAACATAGAGAAACTTGGCATTCTGGTTTTAAACTCAAACCTCTTAAGTTCAGTTAATGTAAGACTGTTCCTAAGTTGGATTTAGGTCATGAATAGGTAAAATCAGGTTTGTTAGTCTTTGAGACTAAGGTATCTTGACCTCAGACTGTTGTACACGCAGAAAGCTCATGTCACCCTGTCTGCTCTTACTTGTCTAAGCAACACATTCTCCTTGGGGTTGCTCACATTCTGTTGCTTCTATTACTCAGAAATACTGCTCAGAACCACTTACAATGAATCCATTTATTTAAATAATCTATTTTCCTTACTATTGGATTGTTATGCTGCGCAACATTCAAATAACAAATGATGTTATGAAAGAGGTTTAGTTCACAAGCTATTGCTTTCTAGTGAATCGGATGCATTTCCAGACAATCAGATAAGGATTTGAAATTCCTGAAGCTGAATGAAAGATAGAAAGAAACTCCATAATGTTAACATACATATGATTGCCTTTAAGTGGAAAAACAACATTGTAGAGAAATATAGATGAAATTCCCAGTTAAGTTTGGGAAAACTGAGGCTTACCCAAGTTAGATGATTGTTCCAAGGTTTGAAGCTGTTTTTTCTGATTTCAAAGATTTGTCTGTTCTTTTCTTTTAGATCTAAATAGATTAATTCGGGTATGTGCATGTGAGATGGTGGAGGTGGGCAGATTCAGGAGCAGAGTAAAGATAAGGTTAATAGGTGAAAAACTTTAGTAGGATTCTAAGTATCTATTGAGTGAATGCCTCAGGCATGTGATCTTGGTTAAGCAGCCCTCCATTTTTTGTTTGTTTTTTTTTTTTAACTTCCCAGTAATGTTTATCTTACAGCAAAAAAAAAAAAAAAAAAAAGGTAAACAAGTCACAAGCATGTTAGTGCTTAGTCAATATAATGTTCTATGACAAAATTGTTGGTAAACAGTGAAACTGCAGATTTAATAGGTAATGTTTTTATTTAGCATGACACTAGTAGTTGCCATTTTCCCGAAAGTATATATTTTAAACATATAAACATTATTCTAAGGTGTCATATGCATAACATTAAGGATACTCTTATCTTCATCATTATAAACAATCTGGATTGCAAATCAGATTGAATTTCAGAGTTCACAGAAGTTGTTATTTCTAAATTACTGCATTAGTTGAGTTAAATTATCATAATGCTGGTGATTTGTTTGGATGTCTAACTAAAAGAAGAGAGATCACTTTGATTTCAACTTTAAGAGGAAAGAGAAGTGAAGTGAAGTGCTCCCTGGAGAGGCAGAGATTCACACAAGGTGAATGGGTAGGATTTGAAATGCATATCCCCAAAGGTCAGGGAGCAGTAGTGAACAGGGAAAGATAACTGATAAAGCTAAATAGAAGTGCTGATGATGGCATTTTTAAAACCAAATGGATATTTGTAAATATCAATCTTATGGTATTAATTTTCATTATATACTTTTCTCTGGATTCTAGTAATCATAAAAATGATCTACTTGACACTTAAGAAAGCATCACCATTACTAAACCCAGGTGCATGACTTGTGTTTTTGAATCTTCATTTATTGCCTTCTGTCCTCTCAGGTAGTTGATTTATCTGTGACTCGTCCTTCTTTAAGGTCAGGAACCTGTGCTGCTTCCATCATTAGAGGAGTGACACCAGATACCAGCGTTCAGTCTAGGGTGAGCCCACGGTGAGATCCTTACTCATTCATAGAATTTTAATTGGTTTTTTACAAAGTTAAATTCAGTGCAGGCATCTTTACTAAGACATTTTGTGTTAAACCCTTTTGTGCATTAAAATATTTTATGAATTGATAATGATAATCAATGAGTTTTATTTCTCTGTTTTAATGTCCATATTTGGAAAAATTAACAGGCAGGACAAGTATATCTAGTACCAAATGGTCTCAGTAAAAAAATAATTACTGGTTTGTAAATTCTGAAAATTTAGGAATTTTTTTTGGTCCTTGAAACTTGGAAGTGAAAAAAAAAAAATTTCAGAATATTTAGAATGTGGAGATAGGAAAGAATTATGAGACCAGCCTTTCCTCACCTGCATGCAAGTCATTTATAATAATTTGTGGTGCCCAGGAGTTGTATTAAGGGAGTGCTGTTTACTTTTGGTTTTTATCAAATGTTTCCATCATTTCTCTTTCCTCTATGGAGCCTACACCAGCCTTTAGACACCTCCTCCCTACTGTCTATTTCTTCTCTGATTGAGCATGCCTTTGCTCCCTTCCATCCTTGATTAGAAGTTATAAAGACATACAAAGAGAGCTTTAGTTCCCCCAATAAAGATAGGAATTTTTACTAGAAGAGGATGAGAACAAGATTTGATGGATGAGATTAAGTAAATGTATGAGTGCTTTATTGACTATGCCAAAGCCTTCGACTATGTGGATCACAAAAAACTGTGGAAAATTGTGAAAGAGATGGAAATACCAGACCACCTGACTTGTCTCTTGAGAAACCTGTATGCAGGACAGGAAGCAACAGTTAGAACTGGACATGGACCAAAAGACTGGTTCCAAATAGGAAAAGGAGTACATCAAGGCTATATATTGTCACCCTGCTTATTTAACTTATATGCAGAGTACATCATGAGAAACGCTGGGCTAGAAGAAGCACAAGCTGGAATCAAGATTGCTGGGAGAAGTATCAATAACTTCAGATATGCAGATGACACCACCCTTATGGCAGAGAGTGAAGAGGAAGTAAAAAGCCTCTTGATGAAAGTGAAAGAGGAGAGTGAAAAAGTTGGCTTAAAGCTCAACAGTCAGAAAACTAAGATCATGGCATCTGGGCCCATCACCTCATGGGAAATAGATGGGGAGACAGTGGAAACAGTGTCAGACTTTATTTTTTGGGGCTCCAAAATCACTGCAGTTGGTGATTGCAGCCATGAAATTAAAAGACGCTTACTGCTTGGAAGAAAAGTTATGACCAACCTAGATAGTGTATTAAAAAGCAGACACATTACTTTGCCAACAAAGGTCCGTCTGGTCAAGGCTATGGTTTTTCCAGTGGTCATGTATGGATGTGAGAGTTGGACTGTGAAGAAAGCTGAGTGTCAAAAAATTGATGCTTTTGAACTGTGGTGTTGGAGAAGACTCTTGAGAGTCCCTTGGACTGAAGGAGATCCAACCAGTCCATCTTAAAGGAGATCAGTCCTGGGTGTTCATTGGAAGGACTGGTGCTGAAACTGAAACTCCAGTACTTTGGCCACCTCATGCGAAGATTTGACTCATTGGAAAAGACCCTGATGCTGGGAGGGATTAGGGTCAGGAGGAGAAGGGGACAACAGAGGATGAGATGGCTGGATGGCATCACCGACTCAATGGGCATGAGTTTGAGTAAACTCCGGGAGTTGGTGATGGACAGGGAGGCCTGGCGTGCTGCAGTTCATGGGGTTGCAAAGAGTTGGACACGACTGAGTGACTGAATTGAACTGAACTGAACTGAATGAGGTAGGATTATGTTGTTGTTTAGTTGCTATATTGTATCCAACTCTTTTGTGAACCCATGGTCTGTAGCCCACCAGACTCCTCTGTCCATGGGATTTCCCAGGCAAAAATACTGGAGTGGGTTGCCATTTACTTCTCCAAGAGGTCTTCCTGACCTAGGGATTGATTCTGTATCTCCTGCATTGGCAGGTGGATTCTTTACCACTGAGCCACCCAGGAAGCCTAAGGTGAGATTATATTTGATTACTAAGTAATAAGAACACATTATTATTTGAGAAGCACTTGTTTACAGGAAATCAATATTTTGTATTCAATGAAGTTTACAGTCTAAATTGAAATTAAATAGACCTTTAAGTATAGTAAGCATTTAGAACCAGATGCTATGCAAGTTTGATGGAGATTTCATGATTATTTACTGCTGTTTATTAGTACTTAATAATTCTATGCTAATAGATCTACAAATAAGTTTCATTTTAAGTGTTATATTCTACAGCTTATCAAAAATCCTGTTAATCGGAATATTTAACCAGTAAGTATTTCCTGTTAAATAGCCAGACAAGATTCATCCATCCATTCATTCACTCAACTAGTCATCAATCAAACATTAATTAGGTACCAATTATGTTCTGTGGATACAAAGATAGGGCAAAGCAGGAGATAAACATGAGAACATTTAATTACCACCATGTAGTATGTAATATAGCAGAAGTAGAAACAATTCATTAAGAGACCATAGAAAATGGCTCCTGAAATTACATGGAATGTAATTCCATGAATTACATGGAATACTTGTTTAGTTGCTAAGTCATATCCAGCTCTTCGCCACCCCATGGAATGCAGCAGCCAGTCTTCCCTGTCCTTCACTGTCTTCCAGAGTTGGCACAAGCTCATGTCCATTGAGTCAGTGATGACATCCAAGCATCTCATCCTCTGTTTCCCACTTCTCGTGCCCTCAAACTTTCCCAGCGTCAGGGTCTTTTCCACTAAGTTGGTTCTTTGCATCAGGTGGCCAAAGTATTGGAGTTTCAGCTTCAGTCCATCCAATGAATATTCAGGGTCAATTTCCTTTAGGATTGACTGTTGATCTCCTTGCTGTCCAAGGAAATCTAAGAATCTTCTCCAGCACCACAGTTCAGAAGCATCAATTCTTTGGTGCTTAGCCTTCTTTATGGTCCAATTCTCATATCCACACATGACTACTGGAAAAACCATAGCTTTGACTTTAGAGACCTTAGTCAGCAAAGTGATGTCTCTGCTTTTTAATATGCTATCTAGGTTTGTCATGGCTTTTCTTCCAAGGAGCAATCATCTTTTAATTTTGTGAGTGCAGTCACCATCTGCAGTGATTTTGGAGCCCAAGTAAATAAAATCTGTCACTGCTTCCATTTTTTTCCCCTTCTATTTGCTATGAAGTGAGTTTTTGCCATTATCTTAGTTTTTTGAATGTTGTGTGTTAAGCCAACTTTTCCACTCTCCTCGTTCATGTTCATCAAGAGACTCTTTAGTTCCCCTTTGCTTTCTGCCATTAGAGTGCTATCACCTGCATATCTGAAGTTATTGATATTTCTCCCAGCAATCTTGATTCCAGCTTGTGATTCATCCATCCAGCCCAGCATTATGCCCAAGATGCACTCCTTTCTCAATTTTGAAACAGTCCATTGTTCCGTGTCCAGTTCTAATTGTTGCTTCTTGACCTGCATACAGGTTTCTCAGCTAAGGTGAGACAGCTAAGCTGTCTCTTAGCTCAGGAGACAGCTAAGGTGATCTGGTATTCCCATCTCTTTTAGAATTTTCCAGAGAAGTCTGTGAAAGATACAAATGTATATTCTTCCGAATCATTTTGAAATGGTAACTGAAATACATATAGTGTGTTGTTTCAATTGCCACAGTAATTTGTTTACATGCCCAATTTCTAATGTTTATATTTTGCCAACTCTTGAAGGTAGAAATTATGCAAGTGTCTAACTTTCTTTGTATAATATCTACTCAAGTGTAGACAGTTTTGATGATGACAAAGCTATAGCGAGGAAAATTGGATACACCCTTAGAGCAGAAAACACCCCCCATTAAGTTTTGAATCTTAACTTAAAAAGATTTCATTTTCCACATATACTCAGTCTTGAAGATGAATGACTGTATTTCAACATTAATCAATTTCAAGCATAGGAGGAAAATAGATTTATGCATTCCTTGAAGATAACATTCTGAGAGTGGTTTAACCTAAGCAGTTTCCACTTAGGATAATACAATGTATTCAAAATGCAGTCAGATGATTTATTTGGCTTTTTGTTTCAGTTCATTTCATCAAGATGCAGCTCTGAGTCACAGACCAGAGAGGCGGACACCTTTATGCTTATACCCTCATTTGAACTTACCTAAAATGCAAAGAGACTAGGAAATTCTCTGATAAACGAATAATTGCCCACAGAGTGCTCATCACTTTCACCCTTTAGTGTAAGATGGGATTTTTCTCAGATAAAGACTAAGGGAATAATAGATGCGGTCTGCATGCCTATTGAGGCTGATAGACCAGGTCTTTGATGACTAAGGGTACGTTAACACTCATCCATACTCAGTGGAACACAGGTTGCCTTTTTTGTCTCTCCCATTAAATTTTTTTTCCCATTAAATTTTGATTAGATCAGCCAAGATAAGAGAACACTTGATGCCAGATTGCCTCTCTCGTGTTTTCTGGCTGAAACTCATTCCCTCAACTCCTCTTTAATCCCTTTACTTAACTCCAGCCCCACTCTGGTCAAATGTGAAAAATTCAGCAAGGGCATGGGATTTAAATGGAACTGGCAACAATCATTGCTGGTAATTTTTGTAAGGATTGGTATTTTGTACTCATCCCTTCATTCTTGGTATATGATTCCTTCTCTATTCTAGAGATATGCAGTCTTCAGGCTTTAAACTATGAACTGATGCTTGATATGACAGGTCCCTTGGCTTATTCAGTTGTACCTGGATGGGCCATTTTGTTGTCTGCATGTACCAAATCTTGCTCAGAATTCCTGATATTGAAATCTATACAGTGCTCACAAAGATCTGAAGACTCTCATAGAGCTAAGTAATTTGCTTACCAAAATCTCATAACTTAAAAACATGACTGGGAAGAAAAAGGCAGCAGGACGCTTAAAGGTAAAACCTCAGTCACAAGTTTAAAATTCTCATTTGATTGAATAATGATTTTTTGTACTTTTGAATAAGTAGAAATAAATTTTTTATTTTGTGTAATCCCATAGACGAATGCTCAAAGCACAACATGAGAGGAGAACCTAAACCATTAGATGTTTATTGTCAAGAATAATGCATTTCCTGTTTCACCCGGTTAATAAGGATCTTAAAGTGGATTTACCTCACTTAGAATTAATATATAAACTTTACTTCTTCCTGAAGGTCTTTGAGGTTGAGAGGTTGAGTTTTCTGAAGCCTTTTGCCATTGAATGAATATGAATACTTGATAGAAGAAAAAGAACATTTACTTCAATGAGGAAGTTTACGGAAAGTATTCAAATGAAAATTTATTTCATTACAAAATAAAAATGTAGTATAAAAGCAAGCCAAATCAGCTGAGTCTGACTCGAAACAAAGGGCTGAGTATAATAATCATTATTACATTAAATTTGCTCCTCTCCAAGCACATATCTTGAATCTCTCAGCCTTTCTTCCTTTATGGAGGGTGAAGCCCTTTCAGGCTGCTTTGCTGTGCTCAGTCACTACTGTCATGTCCAATTCTTTGCGGACCCATGGACCGAAGCCCACCAGGCTCCTCTGTCCATGGGATTCTCCCAGCAAGAACACTGGAGTAGGTTGCCATGCCCTCCTCCAGGGAATCTTCCTGACCCAGGGATCAAATCCGCATCTCCTGTGTCTCCTGAATTTCAGGCAGATTCTTTACTGCTGAGCCACCGGGGAGCCCTTCAGACTGCTAGCTATCATTTAATCCCTAGTTGTTTTAAACAAAAAGACAATTTAAAACATTTGCAAACACCAAATTACCTTATGTGTTATTTTCTCTAATGGGTTTCAGGGCCAGCTGCCCGCCCCATAATGTGCCACTTTGGCATGTAGATTATTTGAAGCTGAAGACTGTGTGGATCACAACAAACTATGGAGAATTCTTAAGGAGATGGGATACCAGGCCACCTGACCTGCCTCCTGAGAAACCTGTATGCAGGTCAGGAGGCAACAGTTAGAACCAACATGGAAAAATGGACTGGTTCCAAATTGGGAAAGGAGTATGTCACGGCTGTATATTGTCACTTTGCTTATTTAACATATATGCAGAGTACATCATGCAAAATGCCAGACTGGATGAAGCACAAGCTGGGATCAAGATAGCAGGGAGAAATATCAATAACCTCATATATGCAGATGACACTACCCTTATGGCATAAAATGAAGAAGAACTAAAGAGCCTGTTGATGAAAGTGAAAGAGGAGAGTGAAAAAGCTGGCTTAAAACTCAACATTCAAAAAACTAAGATCGTGGCATCCAGTCCTATCACTTTGCTACTTATTTATGGCAAATAAATGGGAAAACAGAGGAAACAGTGACAGACTTCATTTTCTTGGGTTCCAAAATCACCGCAGATGGTGACTGCAGCCATGTAATTAAGTCGCTTGCTCTTTGGAAGAAAAGCTATGACAAACCGAGAGAGGGTATTATTGACAAAGGTCTGTCTAGTCAAAGCTATGGTTTTTCCAGTAGTCATGTATGGATGTGAGAGTTGGACCTAAAGAAAGCTGAGCACCAAAGAACTGATGCTTTTGAACTGTGGGGTTGGAAAAGACTCTTGAGAGTCCTTGGACTGCAAGGAGATCCAACCAGTCCATCCTAAAGGAAATCAGTCCTGAATATTCATTGAAAGTACTGATGCTGAAGATCTAGCTCCAATACTTTGGCTACCTGATGCAAAGAACTGCCTCATTAGAAAAGACCCTGATGTTGGGAAAAATTGAAGGCAGGAGGAGAAGAGGACAACAGAGGATGAGAAGGTTGGATGGCATCAACAACTCAATGGACATGAGTTTGATAAAGCTCCGGGAGTTGATGATGGACAGGGGAAGGTTGGGGTGCTGTAGTCCATGGGGTCACAAAAAGTCGGACATGGCTGAGTGCCTGAACTTAACTGAACTGAAGACAATCAAAGCCCTACAGACTCAAGAGCTTTTTACCTCCCCCTCCCTTAACTGCCTAAAAGAATTTAGATAGGAACCCCTAATAAGGAAGAGAGCTATTAGGAAAATAATGTTCTTTACATCAGAAAGACTGCCATCTCTACATGAATGGTCTTCCTCCACTTTGAAATTCCAGAACCTTACCTGCTTCTTCTCAGCTCAGGTTGGTGATGGGGTTTAGAGCAGAGGGTCCCCAAACATACCACTTTTCCATATTGATTATTTTGAATTAAAGTTACTTAAAAATCAGCTGATACAAGGACACTCTGACCCTCATTTATCCTCCTGAAGGCATGAATTAGATATCTCATGTGAAATAAATCTCTCATGTGAAATCTCTCATGTACCTTCCTTGTACCTAGTGGTATAGAGACATCTTTATCACCAGAGATAGGAAATGTGGAGGTGCTAGTGGTTAAGAATCTGCTGTCTATGCAGGAGACATGGGTTCAATCCCTGGGTTGGCAAGATCCCCTGGAGTAGGGAATGGCAACCCACTCCAGTGTTCCTGCCTGGGAAATCCCATGGACAGAGGAGCCTTGTGGGCTATAGTTCATAGAGTCATAATGAGTCTGACATGACTGAGCATTACTACTGGGGAATTTGGGGCTAAAAAGGCTGGATAAATAAACCTTTTTACTTCTTTATTAATTTACTACCTCAAACCCAAAATCTTTTGTCTAGTCCGATTTTTGCATATTTATTGTTTCTTTGTCTAAAAGGTATAAAAACTGCTTACTTTGGCCATTGTTTGGAGACTTGGGTCCATGTACATGCACAATTAAAACTTGTTTCTTTTCTGTTAATCTGTCTTATGTCAGTTTAATTATTGTTGATGTTCAGTCACTAATTCGTGTCCAACTCTTTGTGACACCAGGAACTGCAACATGCCAGGCTTCCCTGTCCTTCACTGCCTCCCTGAGTTTACTCAAACTCATGTCTATTGAGTTAGTGATGCCATCCAACCAACTTACCCTCTGTCGCCCCTTCTCCTCTTGCCTTCAATGTTTCCCAGCATCAGGGTCTTTTCTAATGAATCAGTTCTTCACATCAGGTGACCAAAGTATTGGAGCTTCAGCTTCAGCATCAGTTCTTCCAGTGACTATTCAGGGTTGATTTCCTTTAGGATTGACTGGTTTGATCTCTTTGTTGTCCAAGGGACTCTCAAGAGTCTTCTTCTCCAGCACCACAATTCAAAAGCATCAATTCTTCGGTCCTCAGCCTTCTTTATGGTCCAACTCTCACATCCACACATGACTACTGGAAAACCCATAGCTTAGACTATCCAGACCTTTGTTGGCAAAAGTGATGTCTCTGCTTTTTAATACTGTCTAGGTTTGTTATAGTTATTCTTCCAAGGAGTAAGCATCTTTTATTTCATGGCTGCAGTTAGCATCCACATTGATTTTGGAGCCCAAGAAAATGAAATCTGACACTGTCCACATTTTCCCCATTTATTTGCTGTGAAGTGATAGGACCAGATGTCATGATCTTAGTTTTTTGAATGTTGAGTTTTAAGCCAGCTTTTTCATTGTCCTCTTTCACCTTCATCAAGAGGCTCTTTAGTTCCTCTTCACTTTCTGCCATTAAAGTGATATCATCTGCGTATCTGAGGTTACTGGTATTTCTCCCAGAAATCTTGATTCCAGTTTGTGCTTCATCCAGCCTAACATTTCACATGATGTACTCTGCATATAAGTTAAATAAGTAGGGTGACAATATACAGCCTTAAGGTACTCCTTTCCCAATTTTGAACTAGTCCATTGTTCCATGTCCAGTTCTAACTGTTGCTTCTTGTCCTGCATACAGGTTTCTCAGGAGTCAGGTAATGCATTCTGGTATTCCCATCTCATTAACAATATTCCAGTTTGTTGTGATCCACACAGTCAAAGCCTTTGGCATAGTCAATGAAGCAGAAGTAGCTTGTGTTTTTTTTTTTTGTTTGCTTTTTTAATTCCTTTGCTTTTTGTATGATCCAGCGTCAAAGAACCTAGATGACAGAAGGGAAAAGTTTTCTTCCTCTGTATCGCCTAGATCATTAATTGGACAAATTGTCATGGTGGTTGATAAAACATAGCCTTATTCTAGTGTTCAACTCTTCGATACAATGGACATTTTGTTTTTAAATTGATTTATTTTACTTAAGAATTTTGTGTTGTAAAAAATGGGCACTATTTCCTAATCTCAGCTATATTGAGTCTTTCCTAGTCACAGTACCTTTCTGAAATTTAACTCCCAGTCTGTAAAATGAGGGACTTGCACTGACTAATTGATGCTTTATTTTCTACTACAAATTATTGGCAACTTTTTTTTTCCTTAAAAATGTAGGTACAAAGGAAATAACTTTGCCCTATTTGCTTCTACAGCTGACCTAGAAGTATGGAAATACAAAAATAGTAAATGAAGTGTTTGATGCCCTCTGTCTCATTTGTGTCACTCTTGATTTTGAGATACTGTCAGGTGACACTTTGGAGTTGAGGACAGGACTCTGAACACAATAAATCTTCCAAAGGATGTGACGGTTGGAATAGATAAGATAGTAAAGCAGTCGGTCTTGGCAAAGGCTTGTAGAGGGAAGATGGAGTACTCAACAGTGTGCATGAGGGTGCACACCAGATGTTACTGAAAGCTGATGGATGAGTGAATGCTCACATTTTTCAGGGAGAAATTGACCTGAAAATACAATAATTTTTGAAGTATTTTGACATGTAAGTTCTTTTATTCTTTTATAAAATACTTACAGGCTGAAGTTGGTATATGTATGAATGTTTAAGAACTGTGATCGTGATCTTAATGTTCTATCCTCATTTGTTATTCTCTCCTATGAACTTTTATTAGGATACACTGGAATCTGGTTTCCAGATCTTTTCTGTACCCGTTGAGCATGTCAAATGACAGATGATGCACATTTTCTAAATCTTTTCCTTTCTCAAAGGAAGGTTTTCTAAAAACATCCCTCAATTTCTTCTCACTTTGCTGGATTAGCATTTTTCTCCATTTAAACCAGTACTGTAAGTAAGTGCAGGAGAAGAGATAAATTTTCCTTACAGAAGAATTCCAAATAATTTATTTAGATACTGCCCCTTCCAATATTTAGAACTTAAGCCACCCCTGCCCTTGAATGTGGGCTGCAGTTGGTAGGTTTCTTCCAAGAAATAGAATATGGAACAAAGAAGTATCTTTACAAGTGAAACCTAGCAAACACTATTTTAACCAAATGACTAAGTGACATTATCGGTGATACCTCATGTTCATATCATTGTCCTCTGATAAAATGGAATGAGGAAGGCATTTCACCTCTGTGATATTCTTCCTCAAAATATATAACACCAGTCTAACCATAAGAAAAATATCACCTAAACCCAAATTGAGGGTCATTCTATAAAGTAATTGAATGGTACTCTTTGAAATTGTCAGTGTCATAAAACAAAGGAAGACTGAGAAACTCTCGGATCAGGCGTGGCTAAGAAGACATGCTGACTAATAGAAAGTAGTGTTTTCAATGGGGTCTTTGATATCAAATAGGACTCTAGGGGCAGGTAAAAGATATTAGGGGAAAAACTAGTGAAATCAAAAGTCTGGAGTTTAGTTAATATTAACATGCCAGTATTGGTTTCCTAGTTATAGAAAATGTTCCATGGTGGTGTAACATATTAGCAATATGGATGGTGAGGGATATACAGGAACTCTGTGTGAGCTTTGCAAATTTTATGTAAATAAAAAACAATAATAATATTAAATATGAAAAAATGAAAACTTAATTACTTGGTTTATTTGATGAGTGTCACAACTTCATTTATCAATTTTATGATGAAATATCAAGGTATTTCAATTTTTCCCATTATGTTTGCATTAATTCTTTGCTGTTTTGAGAGTTCAGTTCAGTTCAGTCACTCAGTTGTGTCTGACTCTTTGTGACCCCATGAATCGCAGCATGCCAGGCCTCCCTGTCCATCACCAACTCCTGGAGTTTACCCAAACTCATGTCCATCAAGTTGGTGAAGCCACCCAGCCATCTCATCCTCTGTCGTCCCATTCTCCTCCTCCCCCAATCCCTCCCAGCATCAGGGTCTTTTCCAATGAGTCAACTCTTTGCATGAGGTGGCCAAAGTATTGGAGTTTTGAGAGTTAGGAGGACATATAGAAAGAGATGCTGGAATTATATGATAAATTATTTATGATCCACATAAGTATAGATCATAAGATTTATGATCACTAAGTATAGTAAATATGGTGAAAAAGCTTTTTAAAAGATTAGTTTACAGGAATAACTGTTTCAGTTAGGAGGAAGAAAAGGTTTGAGAGTAAAACTTTGAAGGAAAACTTGCAGAATTCTATTGTAATGACAAAAAATTCAGTCAATTCAATTCTTTTCAAACTGTACTTTAAGACTAGGAATATTAAAGAGAATACTTTGTGAAAAATCATACCATGAGCTCATGAAGTCATAGTGTTGAAGTCACTTAGTGTTGACTATGGTGCAAATAGTGTTAGCAGATTAAAGCAGAGTTAGATATTATAAAAAATTTTAACACATAGCTTCTTTATTTTCTAAATTAAAAAACAATAGTTGAAGTATAGTTGTTTTACAATGTTGTGTTTAATTCCTTCTGTACAGCAAAGTGACTCAGTTATACATATATCTTCTTTTTCATTCTTTTCCATTATGATCTATCATAGGATAGTGAATATAGTTCCCTGTGCTATATAGGACCTTGTTGTTTATCCATCTTATATGTAGTAGTTTGAAGCTGTTAATCCAGAACTCCCAGTTTTTCCCTCACCTATACCCCCTCACCTTGGCAACCACAAGTCTGTTCTTTATATATCTGAAAATTTGTTTTCTCTTTCAAAGATGTGTTCATTTGTACAGTATTTTAGACTCCACTTTTAAGTGATACATGATATTTCTCTTTCTGACTTACTTTGCTTAATATGATGATCTCTAGGTCCATCCATGCTGCTGCAAATGGCACCATTTCATTCTTTTTAATGGCTGAGTAGTATTCCATTATGTATTATTACATATTCATTCATTCATCTGACGATGGACATTTAGGTCATTTCCATGTCTTGGCTATCATAAATATTGAGAACACAGCTCCTTTAAATGTGGAGGTAGAGAACCGGTTTCTAACCAAATTTTTCTAGCTGTGCAGAAATCTGCTCATCAAAGGTATTAATAGCAGAATAAGATATTGTGCTAAACTGTATTTTAGATTTATAGTAACAACCAGATCAGTTTTTAATTTAGTTTCAGATTATTTAGCTTAGCTTCAAATGTTATTGGAATTAATCATCTGTAGCATATTTTGCCTGAAACATATTACCCTCACATCTTTTTTCTTACTGATTCATCTGGTTGCTTAAGTACCATGTTGAACTCTACCAAGAAACAGATAGGTTTTTGATGTCTTCTCAGATTCCAGGATTGTCTTTCATTCTGGTGTCATTATGAGGTAATTCAAGAGAGTAACTTTTGTAGTTTCTCTCATAGCCGAATATATTTATCTTATTGAAGCACCACTGTAAAACAGTGCCACCAAGAAATCAGAGTGTAAAATAAATTAACGTTTTAAAAAAATGCAAAACAGTGTAATTGCTACAATTTACAGATAAAATCACCTTTAAACTCATTATTCTCAACCGAAAAATGAAGACTTAATATCTGTATAATCCTCTTAGCCATAATTAGGATGAAATGAAGAAAAAATGTTTAAATTTCACAAGGAAGCTCGGGTTTAGAGGAACAACTGAAAATAGTCCAATAGGACAAAGTCATGGAGTTTGGACTATGAAAGTTATGGCTCAATTTAATTTGCATACTGACAAATTATATTAATTGCAGCAGAAAGGAAACAGATAACCTTAGAGAAAATTTTTCAGGATCAAAAAAGTATCTAAAGCAAAGCAACATATTTAGATTTAATTTATTTTTATGAGACAGCTACATTTTGTTGTGCTCTACAGGAACAGCCAAAATTCAAGGGAAAAAAAGCAATCCTATGAAAAGAATATAATACTAAAAGTATCTTATTACAATAAAATGTAATGGATGCTGCAGAAAGAGTACATGAATTATTAGATGACATTTGTTCATTATCTGGTTTAGAAACCAACCCACTAGTCTTTGATTTTGGCTG
The DNA here is from genome assembly GCF_019320065.1 of Cervus canadensis. Taxonomy (NCBI): domain Eukaryota; kingdom Metazoa; phylum Chordata; class Mammalia; order Artiodactyla; family Cervidae; genus Cervus; species Cervus canadensis. The sequence continues at coordinate 46,766,366 of NC_057400.1, forward strand.
GTTGTAGTAAAGCTCTAAGAATGAGTACCAGTAAATCATACAAGGTGCTTTGTCTGGGGTTTTCAAGGCGGCACATTGTTCAATTTGTAAAAATATTATGTAGAGAAGCTAGACGAGACATATGTTTCAAAGACAAACCTTGAAATGTGCTGAGGATTTATGGAAAGCAAATCAAGGTCATTTTTGTGCCTATACAAAGGGAAAAATGTCAGCAAAGAAAAACAAAAAGAAACTTTTAAATTATTCATAAAATTGAATGCATTACAAAAGCCTATTCCAACAGAACAGTATCTGTACATCTATTTTATAACTAGAAATTGTTGATCTTGGCTCTCTAGAAAACATTTTTAAACCATACCTCTTAATTCCAAATAGACATAGAGAATTATATAAAGATCAGTGAAAATGAGTAATTATTTAAGAACTTGATGAATAATATATTGGCTTGCCACCTGCAGTCCTATATACATTCTAGTGCAATCTGAAGATAACTTTATTTTGTTTAATTCTTTCAGTCTCTGAGGGGGAAAATAAAGGAAATGATGCAATAACTAACTGAAACAGAATCCTAACTACCTTATTTTAAATATAAATTACAGTTAAATGAAGCAAGGTTTTGGTAATATACTATCTGTACAACTAAAATGGGATAATAGTGTATGGATTACTTGTTCCTTACATTATCTGTTTTGGATACTAGCATTTTATGATTCATATCAATAAATGAGACAAACACAATGTTAATCTCTCTTATTTGAAATATATCACTGGTTTCTCTTGTTATAATGAATAGACCCTGTCATTCTGACTTTCTAGCTAAAATGGAAACATTCAAAATTAGGTGACATTGGCACTGGTTTATCAGATTTCTGTTACTTTTCTTGAGTATGTTTTTATATCTGTAGTTACTTTTATATCTCTCCCAGTTTGTCAGAAGGAGAGTGAGGTGTTTTTTTATATATTTAAAAGCAGAATAGATTAAAACTTCTGGAAAATTAGAGAGAAGTAGGGTTGTGTAGCCGAGAAAAGGAGGGACTTGAGCTGAGTTCCTAGCCTGGGTCTTTCATTTACCAGCTTTGCAAGCTGACTAAGATAATAAACATCAGTAAGCTTCAGTTTGCTCTGTGTAACATAAGAATTATAAAATCATATTAATAAGAATATCTTACCTAATAGTCATTTTTAAGGAGTAGAATATTGCATGCAAATTGTTAACAGGTCAGTGTTAAGGGTAGCAATTATCGTTAGGTGCGGTTGATGGGATTAAAATAGAATAGCAAAAAATATACTTATTTGCACCTTTGCATATTTATGACTTTACTGTAGAGAAAGAGTGTGTATATTGCATTATAGTAGGGCAATTGAACATTATTTTATTTTGGGAATATATTAATTTGAATGGTAAATGATTCTAAATTATCTAAGAGGTATCTTTTTCATTTATTTCCCCTAGAAGAAAAAAATTCCTTAGAAATGGACAGAATTTATAATTACACATGGTGAACATTAAAAATATTGTAGTATTATCTAATTTATGTAATAGATCTATTAGATTGGTACAAAAGTAATTGTGGTTTCAGACTGTGAACCTTAAATTATAGTAACTAGGCTCAAACACATCTTTATTAATCAAAATAGGAACCATTACAATCAATACATTTTTGCCAATGAGAAATAAGTTCATTTATTCCTGTAGCACAAAAATATCTGCTTTGGGATTTGATGAACTCTTGGAAAGGATTTTCTGCTTCCTGTTGATTGTGGAAGCGTTTCCCTGTGAAAAGTTGTCAAAATGTTTGAAGAAGTGGTAGTCAGTTGTCAAGAGGTCAAGTGAATATGGCTGATGAGGCAAAACTTCATAGCCCAATTCGTTCCAACTTTTGAAGCATTGGTTGTGCAATGTGCAGTCAGGTGTTGTCATGGAGAAGAGTTGGGCCCATTCTGTTGACCAGTGACTGTAGGTGTTTCAGAGTTCAGTGCATCTCATTTGCTGAGCGTACTTCTCAGATGTAATGCTTTCATTGAGATTGAGAAAGCTGCAGTGGATCAGACCAGCAGCAGACCACCAAAGAGTGACCAGGACCCTTTTTTGGTGCATGTTTGGCTTTCAAAAGTGCTTTGGCACTTCTTGGTTCAACCACCGAGCTGGTCATCTCCAGTCACATAAAAATCCACTTTTTGTTAGAAGTCACAATCCAATCAAGAAATGGTTCCTTGTTATTGCATTAAGAGAAGTACAGTAAGAGAAGACAACACTTCAAAATAATATTTTTTCTGATTTTTGGTCAGCTCATGAGACACCCACTTATTGAGCTTTTTTACTTTTCCAATTTGCTTCAAATGCAGCACAACCACAGAATGGTCGACATTGAGTTCTTCAGCAGTTTCTGTAGTTGTAACAGGATCAACTTCGATGATCCTCGCAATTGGTCCTTGTTACTCTTTTTTTTGTTGTTGTTTGTTTGTTTTTTCATTTATTTTTATTAGTTGGAGGCTAATTACTTTACAATATTGTAGTGGTTTTTGCCATACATTGACATGAATCAGCCATGGATTTACATGTATTCCCCATCCCGATCCCCCCTCCCACCTCCCTCTACACCCGATCCTTCTCGGTTTTCCCAGAGCACCAGGCCCAAGCACTTGTCTCATGCATCCAACCTGGGCTGGTGATCTGTTTCACCCTAGATAATATACATGTTTCAATGCTGATCTCTCAAAACATCCCACCCTCGCCTTCTCCCACAGAGTCCAAAAGTCTGTTCTGTACATCTGTGTCTCTTTTTCTGTTTTGCATATAGGGTTATCATTACCATCTTTCTAAATTCCTTGTTACTGTTGATGGCCAGCCATTGTTCTTCTCATCTTCAAGGCACTCTTCTCCTTTGCAAAACTTCTTGAACCACTGCATTGTAAGTTCGTTAGCAGTTTCTGAGCCAAATGCATTGTCAGTGTTGCAAGTTGTCTCTGCTACTTTACGACCCATTTTGAACTCAAATTTGCTTTTTGTCTAACATCATTTCTGTAGTCTTAAACAAATATAAAATAAACAGCAAGTAATAAGTCATTAGCAAAACAACATAAAGTGAGAAATGTGCATTAAAATGATGTATAACAAAACCATATTTAAGAATGTATTTCAATATCAAACAGCAAAATTCAACAATGTAAAACCACAATTGCTTTCTTTTTTACATTAAACTCAAAATTTTTCTTTCCTTTTTTATAATTGATTTATTTATTTTAATTGGAGAATAATTACTTTACAATACTGTGGTGGTTTTTGCCATATAGTGACACAAATCAGCCATGGTTGTACATGTGTCTCCTGTCCCGAACCCCCCTCCAACTTCCCTCCCCATCCCATCCTTCTGGATTGTCCCAGTGGACTAAGTTTAAGTACCCTGTTTCATGCATCGAACTTGAACTGGTCATCTATTTCACCTATGGTAATATACATGTTTCAATGCTATTCTCTCAAATCATCCCACCCTCACCTTATCCCAATACAGTATATTAATGCATATACATGGAATTTAGAAAGATGGTAATGATGACCCTATATGCAAGACCAAACCGCAATTACTTTTGCACCAACATAATATATGTAATCTGAGGTTCACCACTAATTTTTTTCTCCTTTCTTAAATGGAATTTGATTAGAAGTTTTTAAAAGATTCTTTCCTATGCTAAGATACTACTGCTATGCCCTACATTCTTCAAGAGCAACAAGAATAATAGTCTCTTAGATGTTTAAACCACTTTGTAATATATTACTTCGCATTAGATTCTCACAACAACCCAGTTAGGGGGCACCTCAGTCTTGTTCTTTTTCAGATTATAAGCCCTGTGGCTGATACAGACAGAGCAGGGATAGAAATTGGCCTCGATATCCAGGGCTTTTCCTTTAAAGTGTCACTGCTTTGTGATGTTTGTGTATTTCTCTTAATCCTATCTTTGAGGATCTAGGTGAAAACCTTGAACACAGTGTGTGTTTAATAAATACTTTCTCAATTGCTTAATCATAAAAAGACAGGAAATAAGTAATTTCATTTAATTTCATTTTTCTAATACAATTTAATCTTAATTTATTTATGAGTGCCCCCATTCCTTTATAGCAGCAAAATACTTAAAATATGCTTCCATGTAATTTATTCAGGGTAAATATTTAATCCAGTTAAATTTATTTTGTTCAGTTTTCAGTCTCAATTCCCTTCTTGACTGTCTTCCTCTTCATAAATATTATTCCTGCCCTGTATCCTGGTTTCACATCTAATTGCACAGTTTTCTTGTAGTATTACTCAAAAGTAACAAAGAGGAATGAATCATTAAGGAAGTTAGGAAGTTTAGCCTTATTTTGATGGAAATGGGAGGAAAAACTCAGTTTCTCATTTTATTTTGAATACAGGTACACTTCATTTTATTGTGCTTTGCTTTATGGTACTTCAGAAATATTGCATTTTTACCATTTCAATATTTGTGACAATGCTGCATTGAGAAAGCCTGTCAGCACCATTTTTTCCAACATCATTTGCTCACTTTATGTCTGTGTGTCTCATTTTGGAAATTATTGCAATATTCACATTTTTTCATTATTTGTTATGGTGATCTGTGGTCAGTGATCTTTGTTTCTATTATAATTATTTCAAGGCATTGTGAACTATGCCCATATAAGATGGCAAATTTGATCAGTAAATCCTGTGTTCTCACTGATGCACTGAAAAACTGACCACTCACCAGTCTTTCTCTTTGTCCATGGGCCTCTTTATTCCCTGAAACACAACAATGTTGAAATCAGGCTGACTAATAATCCTGCAATAAGTGTTCAAGTGAAAGGAAGTGTGGCATATCTCTCACTTGAAATCAAAAGCTAGAAATGATTAAGTTTAGTAAGAAAGACATGTCAAAAGTAAAGATGAGCTAAAAGTTAGGCCTCTTTTGCAAATAGCTAGCCAAGTTTTGAATACAAAGGAAAAGTTCTTGAAGGGAATTAAAAGTGCTGCTTCAGTGAACACATGAATGACAAGAAAGTGAAACAGCCTTATTGCTGGTATGGGAAATTTTGAGTGGTCTGGATAGAAAATCAAGCCAGTCACGGCATTCCCTTAAGCCACGTCCTAAGCCAGAGCAAAACCTTAACGCTTTTTAATTCTGTGAAGGCTGAGAGAGGTGAGGAAGCTGCAGAAGAAAAGGTTAAAGATAGCAGATGTTGACTCATGATGTTTAAGAAAAGAAGCCATTTCCACAATATCAAGTACAAGGTGATATAACAAGTACTGAGGTAGAAACTGCAGCAAATTAAGCAGGAGATCTAGCTACGATGATTAACTAAGATCACCTACACTAATCAACAGATTTTCGATGTAGGCAAAACAACCTTCTATTGGGAGAAGATGCCAAATAAGACTTTCATAGCTAGAGAGGAGAAGTCAGTGTTTTGTTTCAAAGCACCAAAGGGCAGGGTGACTTTATTGTTAAAGGCTAATGCAGATGGTGAATTTAAGTTGAAACCAGTACTCATTTACAGTTCTGAAAATCCTAAGAGCTCTTAAGTATTAGGCTAAATCTACTTGGTTTGTGCTCTGCAAATGGAAAAACAAAACCTGGATAACAACACATTTGTTTACAATATGGTTTAGAGAATATTTTAAGACTACTGTTGAGACATATTTTTCAGAAATTAAATGATTTCTTTCAAAGTATTACCACTCTTTGGTCATTTGAGAACTCTGATGAATATGTATAATCAGATTAATCTCTTTTTCATGACCACTTATACATCATCCATTCTGCAGCCCATACATCAAGAAGTAATGTAGAAATTTAAGTCTTATTATTTAAGAAATACACTTTGTAAGGCCTTAGCTACCATAATTGTGGTTATTCTAATGAATCTGGGCAAAATCAATTGAAAACCTTCTGAAAAGGATTTACTATCTAAATGTCATTAACAATATTTGTGATTCATGGAAAGAGGTCAAAATATCAATATACATAGGAATTTGGAAGAAGCTGACCAATTCTTGCAGATGATTTGAAGGATTCAAGACTATAAATGTGGTGGAAATGGCAAGAGGACTAGATGTGGAGCCTAAAGATGTGTCTTAATTGCTGTAATCTGGCTTCCCTGATAGCTCAGTTGATAAAGAATCCATCTGCAATGAAGGGGATCCCGGTTCAATTCTGGGGTTGGGAAGATCCACTGGAGAAGGGATCGGCTACCCACTCCAGTATTCTTAGGTTTCCCTTGTGGCTCAGCTGGTAAAGAATCTGCCTGCATTGTGGGGAGACTTGGGTTCGATCTCTGAGGTTGGGAAGATCCCCTGGAGAAGGAAAAGTTACCCACTCCAGTATTCTGGCCTGGAGAATTCCATGGACTGCATATTCTATAGGGTCACAAAGAGTTGGACACGACTGAGTGACTTTCACTTCACATGTTATAACTTTAATGCATGAAGAGTTGCTTTTTATGGATAAGCAAAAACAGTGTTTCTTAGGATGCAATCTACTGGTGAAGATGCTGTGAAGATTGTTGAAATGACAAAAGATTTAGAATATTACCTAAATTTAGTCAATAAAGATGAGACAGGATTTGAGAGGATTAACTCTAATTTTGAAAGATGTTCTACTGTGGATAGGTAGTATCAGAACATAATTGATACTATAGAGAAATAATTTGTGAAAGGAAGAATCCATTGATGCAACAAATTTCATTGTTGTCTTATTTTTAAAAATTGCCACAGACACCCCAACCTTTAGCAACCACCACCATGATTGGTCAGCAGCCATTAAAATTGAGGCAAGATGTTACACCAGCAAAAACATAATTCACTAAAGGTTCAGGTGACGGTTAGCATTTTTTAGCAATAAAGTATTTTTTAATAAGGTGTGTATATTGTTTTTTAGACATAATGCTGTTGTACACTTAACAGATCGTAGTGTAAGCATAACATTTATACTCACTGGGAAACCAAAAAATTCATGTGAGCTTCTTTACTGATATTTGCTTTATTGTGGTAGTTTGGAACTGAAACCCCCCCCCCCAATATCTCTGAGATATGCCTATACTTAAGTTCATTCAATGGTTGATGTCTAGCACTTTTGACACCTAATCAATTTCAAGGTTGTTCTATTAAAAATCCCATAAAAAATGGAGGACCAGAATCAATCAGTAAACATATTTTAAAAAATAAATTTGAAGAACATTAGGCATAAGGTGGTGATTCCCAGGCAGCTCAGTGGTAAAGAATCCTCCTGCCAATGCAAGAAGGAAAGGAGACACAGGTTTGATCCCTGAGTCAAGAATATCCCCTGAAGGAGGAAATGGCAACCTACTCCAGTATCCTTGCTGGCAAAATCCAATGGACAGAGGAGCCTGGTGGGCTACAGTCCATGGAATTGCAAAGAGTCGGACACGACTGCGCATAGTTGTAAGACACCTCAGTGGTAAGAGCTCTTTAAAAGTCAGGCCAAAGACTGCATATTATGTGACAGTTCAGTCTTTAACTTTCTACCTGCTTCTTGCTCCCTCTCACATTGTCATCCCATTCACTTTCTCTTTTATTTGCTTTAATTCTTAATATCAAGAACATGGAAAATAAGTTAAGATAACAGGATGCTAACATCACTAAGCCCAGATTGCCAAAAAACTGTGAAATGGAAGTGCTAACTACTTAATAGTTGAAGAATGACCTAGAAATGGTAATAACAAAAATAGGAAAAGAGTAATAAAGCTACAGTATAGGTAATGGTGCAATTCTTGTGCAAAATTAAAAATTAAATGAAAACATCTTCACTGTTATGAAGGCAAGAAGACCAAAAATAGGTTTCCTCTCGTTTTAAATTTGAGGTGGAGAAAGTTTATCCTCACTTACGATTTCAGTGTTTTTTGGTTTGGTTTTTGTAGTAAATTTGCCACATTTATTCAGATTTGTAGAATGAATGACAGTTGTAACCGTGGAAGACTCAGTTGAACAGGCAAAAGAAAAAAAAAATGATTGAACACAAACTCTGTTATAAGCAGAGTTTGATATACAGTAAGAAACATCTTTGTATTTAGATATTGAATGTGCTGTGATTTTCCATAAAGACTGAGAAGGAAGGATTTAGTTACAATATTTATGAAGAAAAATATGTCTCTGCTTATTAGATTTAAACTGAGAAGAACAAAAGTCCTGAGGTAGCAAAAGCTTAATTCTGTGAGAATGAAATCAAAATAGACCATTTTCACTAAGCAGTCATATAATCACTATTTATTTCATTGATTAAAATGTTCAAGTCCACTGTGCCAGACATAAAGGGCTATAAAAATGTGTAGCTATAATATTACCTCCATGAAACTTGCCCTGTAGAAAAAGAACTTGTAACCTGATTTCATTAGATAACAACATGTTCAGCTACTGTCTTAAAGAAATTAAGCTGTAGAGAGAGATTTTGGAACTTTGGACTTTGTCCCTCCTACTGATAGCTTCTCGTTGATGTATTTGGATAATCTGTTCTAGAAGCTATACTTCCATTAAACAAAGGAATGTCTCTTTATTACATTAATTAGTGCCTCTAAAAGGCTTAAATATATATACTATTTTCCTTAGGTCATTCATAAGTTTAAGACATATATGTTTATGCATGCATGTATGTATATACCCATATGTATTATGTATGATATATGTAAATACAAAAATATGTTAAATATATAAACACACAAATATATATACATATATAATGAAGTGGGGTAATTGTTTAGTGTATATACTATTGTAGTATTCAGCTTTTAACAAAAATTCAAGGCCAATATGTAAATTTTTGGCATTAGTTCAGTTCAGTTGCTCAGTTGTGTCCAACTCTTTGCGACCCCATGGACCACAGCACCGCAGGCCTCCCTGTCCATCACCAACTCCCAGAATCTGCTCAAACTCATCTCCATTGAGTCAGTGATGCCATCCAACCATCTCATCCTCTGTCATCCCCTTCTCTTTGCCTTCAATCTTTCCCAGCATCAGGGTCTTTTCAAATGAGTCAACTCTTTGCATGAGGTGGCCAAAGTATTGGAGTTTCAGCTTCAACATCAGTCCTTCCAGTGAACACCAGGACTGATCTCCTTTAGGATGGACTGGTTGGATCTCCTTGTGGTCCAAGGGACTCTCAAGAGTCTTCAACATCACAGTTCAAAAGCATCAATTCTTCGGTGCTCAGCTTTCTTTACAGTCCAACTCTCACATCCGTACATGACTACTGGAAAAACCATAGCCTTGACTAGATAAACCTTTGTTGGCAAAGTAATGTCTCTGTTTTTTAATATGCTGTCTAGGTTGGTCATAACTTTCCTTCCAAGGAGTAAGCATCTTTTAACTTCATGGCTGCAGTCAATGAAACTAAGCCATGCCATGTAGGGCCACCCAAGACAGACGGGTCTTGGTGGAGAGTTCTGACTAAATGTGGTCCACTGGAGAAGGGAATGGCAAACCACTTCAGTATTTTTGCCTTGAGAACCCCATGAACAGTATGAAAAGGCATTTTTAGCATCAATTGTCTTCAAATGATATATAGGTCCCTTTTATATCCATTTCTGTAAGTTTTTCTGTGTTTGAAAACTAAACACAAACAATATAATATACAAACAAAGACTATGCAAACTGCCATTCTCATAAAAAGACCAACATTATTCTTATCAAGACAAATAGTACAATGAGAGGTCAAGGAAGAGAGGCATCTCCCAGTTTCCAGAATCATGGTAGTTCCTCCCTATTCTCTTTTCAACCACATTGTTTGGGTTATCAACGCTTCCAAGCATAGCTCCCGATTTCAACATTTATTTGAATCCCTTAAACTGTCAGTACTTGTTGAATCTGTCACTACTTAAGTTAAATCTGATCAGTTTAAATCTGAGTGTGAAAGCACTCTCACAATCCCCTGCCCAAAGTTAAGACTTAAATAAATGAAAACAGAGTTGGGGTTTGAGGGCAAAAGAAAGCCCAAGTGAAAGAAAGCATAAGCAACAGGAAGAGTGTATGAAAATTCTGTAGTTTGTATCAGGATTACAAAGACCAGAGCACATTTCACACACACACCCCCCTAAATGAAAATATAGATACCTGGGAAATTGTCAAGTATAAAAAAATAATATAATTTCAATAGATTCCGTAATACATTTGGTTAAAAAAGACAGAGATCCAACACGGAGAGAGAAGCTAAATTACTTTTTAAAAAGCAAGAGGTCTATATGGGTGTCATAATACAAATAAACAGAAAAGAGTTTCTTTATTGGAAAAGAAAATGCAGGTTTGGGAAATTTGATAACTAACATATAAATATTTATAAGTAGATAGTAAATTATGCAGAATCATCACTGTTTAAGAAAGTAAATTGTTTCTTATTTAATACTCTTTATAGAAAAATATAGAAATCATTACTTTATAAAAGTATTGATTGAAGTTAAGCCTTTCTCATTCTTATAATACAAAACCTAACTGATAAACCCATGGAACTTCTGAGCACTTAACATTTAAAATAAAATCAAAACTGAAAATGGCTTGAGTTTCTGTCTTTTCTCCTTTTTATCTCTTTAACCATGACTATGTCTCTTAATAACTTTGAATCTACTTTTCTCTGTATAAAATATGCAAAGTAATGTCTACATTGTAGAGTAAATAAGATAATTTATATATGAAAAATCTTACATTGCAATAGAATATATATCTTGACATTGATTTATGGAGCTAAATTAATTTATTGATAAGAATCATCTCTATAATATAACCCAAGTCAATCAATATTTTCTATTGATAGTAAATGTGAAAGTATGAATTCTACTCATATATCTGTTAATAGTTATACCAGTAGAAATCTGTTCTGCCACCTGAATTTCTGCTCACATCTTCAGCAAAGGATCCTGGATTGGCTTTGGGAAATTATCTCTTCCTCATTGGATATAGTATTGATGATACCACCTGTGAAGATACTCCAGATCCCTTTGGCCCAGGGTTAGACACTTGACTTAAAATTGGCCAATGGGACATGCTTCCAGGAACTTTAATGTTGAACAATGATTTTTAAAGAAATGAAACAAAACAACAGTAGCAACAACAATTAAAAAAAAATTGAAAATAACTGGAATGTCTGTGTTTCCAAAGTTGTGCCCTGAAAAGACTGGTCTTTATTTCCTACTCTTGAATTAGTTCAGTTCAGTTCAGTTGCTCAATCATGTCTGACTCTTTGCGACCCCATGAACTGCAGCACGCCAGGCCTCCCTGTCCATCACCAACTCCTGGAGTTGACTCAAACTCATGTCCATCGAGTCGGTGATGCCATCCAACCATCTCATCCTCTGTTGTCCCCTTCTCCTCCTGCCTTCAATCTTTCCCAGCATCAGGATCTTTTCCAATGAGTCAGTTCTTCACATCAGGTGGCCAAAGTATTGGAGTTTTCAGCTTCAACATCAGTCCTTCCAATGAACACTCAGGACTGATCTCCTTTAGGATGAGCTCGTTGGATCTCCTTGCAGTCCAAGGGACTCTCAGCCCAGTGTAATTCTTTTTGCTATGGATGTTAAGTTCTAGTTCTTCAGCTTCTCCTGTGAGCCACTTCGAACCTTCCCCATATATTTCATTTTCAGTGAGTCAGTCAGAGTTAGATTCTATTTCCAGCCCCCAAAGAAAGTAGTTGATAAATTGAATTTCTCCAGCTTGCTGCTGCTGCTAAGTCACTTCAGTCGTGTCCGACTCTGTGTGACCCCATAGACGGCAGCCCACCAGGCTCCCCCGCCCCTGGGATTCTCCAGGCAAGAACACTGGAGTGGGTTGCCATTTCCTTCTCTGTTCTCCAGCTTATAGATACATAATTTAACTACTATTTACAACATTAATCAGCTCTGACACTGTTGGTGGGAATGTAAATTGGTGTGCTACTATGAAGAACAGTGTGGAGATTTAAAAAAAAAAATAAGTAAATAAAAATAGAGTTGCCATATGATCCAGCAACCCTAGTTTTCAATAGTGTGAAGAAACACAGTATAGTTATAATGGAGGCAAAAATATAAGTATAGACATTCAGACCGGCTTCTACCAGAGCTTTGCTACAAGCTCCTTCTCCTCTACCACCCCCCACCCCCCGCCACTTTCTTTTTCTTCTGTTTAGTAATTACTCTTCTGTGAGGGGAAAGTAGACTAAGAAAAAAATCTGAGAGAACTTCAATTTTGTTTTCACCTAGGTATTTGATACTACTTAAAAAGTGGAGGTAAATTGTTAAGCCAGTATAATGCATCTCACTGATAAAGGTTTAGATTGTGTTAGCTATTCTAAATTGTGTGTGCCCCTATAACACAGTAATTTATTCTATACAGAATATATCTCTTTGTGTGCTCTAGAAGGAGAAAGATAACATAAAGATGAATATAATGAAAATGCTTTAGTTTATCAAATTATACTTGGGAGGAAAAAGGCTGTATCTATCCCTTCATCTTGCTCACATGTCAGAAAAAGATATCAGATCCAATATAATTGCATATAAGTAGAAGTTAATAATTGCATAAAATGCCCCTTTGTAAAAAATGATGATTAAGAAACAAAGATAGTTTGTAGCCACCTAGTTACATTATCATGTAGACTGTGAAAACTACAGTTTTAATTTAATCATTGAATTAATGGGAGTAGTAGCTATTTCCTTTCATGTGCTCTATTCAGGACAAAAATACAATTTATTTAAGTTCCCTCCAGTAATATAAGAAATATGCCTATAAATTGGGTTGCTGGATCATATGGCAACTCTATTTTTGTTTTTATTTTTTAGAAATCTCCATACTGTTCTTCATAGTGGCACACCAATTTATATTCCCACCAACAGTGTCAGAGGGTTTCATTTTCTCTACACCCTGTCCAGTGCTTATTATTTGTATACTTTTTAATGATGCTCATTCTGGCCAGTGTGAGGTGGTACCTGATTCTAGTTTTGATTTGCATTTCTCTAGTAATAAGTGATATTGAGCATCTTTTCATGTGTCTGCTGGCCATTTGTATATCTTCCTTGGGGAAGGGACTTTTTAGGTCTTCTGCCATTTTTGATTGAGTGTTTTTTTTTGTTATTGAGTTGTATGAGCTGTTTGTGTATTTTGGAAATGTATTCTTTTGTCAGTTGCATCATTTGCAAATATTTTCTCCCAGTCCATAGGTAGTCTTTCTATTTATGGTTTCCTTTGCTGTGCAGAATCTTATGAGAACTATAATTTGAAAATGTACATGCATCCCTGTGTTCCTTGCAGCACTATTTACAACTGAAAAGACATGGACACAACCTAAATGTCTATCAGCAGAGGAATGAATAAAAATGTGGTATGTATACATGGTAGAATAGTGCTCAGTCATAAAAGCAGCAAAGTGCATTTGTAGCAACATGAATGGACCCAGAGGTTATCATACTAACTGAAGGCAGAAAGAGGAAGACAGATACTGTATGGTATCAATTATATGGGGAATCTAAAGTATGATACAAGTGACTCTATTTGTAAAAGAGAAACAGGTTCACAGATATGGAGAACAGACTTGTGATTGCCAAGGGGAAAGAGGGCATGGGGAGACCTGGATTGGGAGTTTTGGATTAGCAGATGCAAGCCATTATATATATATATAATGGATAAACAACAGGGTCCTACTGTGTAGCACAGGGAACTATATTTAATGTCCTGTAATAAACTATAATGGAAAGGAATATGAAAAAGTATATATATGTATATGTACAACTGAATCACTTTTCTGTACAGCAGAAATTAGCACAACATTGTAAATAAGCTATACTTTAGTAAAATATATTTTAAAAAATAAAGGGATAAAAGTAAATATGATTGTTTGAAGAACGAAAAGGGTACATGACTACTATAGACTATATTAAGACAATACTGCGAAAATTGTATGTCAAAAAATTTGAAAAAATGAAATGGAAAAATTTGCTGAAAAATATGGCTGACATAAATCTATTGAAATTGTTGTTGTTTTGGAGAGCTAAATAATTCAAATGGAGCAAATAATTGTCAATCGTCTTCTAAACCTGCTTGGAGAGATAATTTTCAATAAAAAAGTAATAGTCAGGACAGTGACTTCTCACTTTCTATATTCTCCTGAGTGTCTGATACGGTGCAGACAACTGGTAGACGCTCATGCCTTTTTTTTTTTTTTGTCTAGTCTTGTCAAAGTACTGACTTGAGAAGTCCACACAAAGCTATTTTGATTACATCTAAAAACAATTTTCAGAATAGTCCTTTAGGAGAAACTGTGGGATGCTGAATAGTGAACAAACATAAAAATTTTAAAATATTACACATTCTTTTTGAACTTTTTTTCTTTAAAAAAGAAAAAACAACTTTAAACATACATTTTACTCAGTGTTTGTACATATGCTGTTTTGAAAACAAGAACTATTAAAAGGTACCTGATACTGTGCTTTAAAAAGTTACTTTGGGATATTTTGTAAGAAAATATTTTAGCTCAGTGAAAACAGAGTCCCAACAGAGAAAAGGTTAGAAGGAACTGTGAAAAATGTTTGGGGATGTTCTGTACTCAAGTGTAATTTATTATGCATGATTTGAGGATGCCAAATCATCAGCTTTAGCACACCAGGCCGCCTGATTTCACAGAACTGGAAAAGGACATAATATCCTTCACATTTATTTCTGCTGCTATTAAAACTAGCTTCTCAAATTTCTTTCCAGCAAATCAGAACAGGGTTGCTTGTCAAACTGTGTTATTGATGAGGGTGAAGCACATAACAAAAAATAAACTAGATAAATAGATTAACATAAATAATCACTTAAGCATTTTATCATTTGTCAAAGGAACCTGAATTAATATTTTTATTTGATATATGATATTATGTCTAAATGCAGACAAAACAATAACAACAAAAAGCACTAGTTTATTTGCACCAAATGACTGTTACCTCCATATGGTATTAATCAAAGCACCAGTTACTATTTATTTTGTATGGCTAAGTTATTGAGGATGGCAATTAATTTCAAATACACATATTATCTGTATTTTATTATAGTATTGAATTTGAATTTTGTATTATTTACATTTTGAATTTTATTGTTATATTATTATTTTAGTATAAATTGTTAGAGTTTATTTCAAAATTCATGCCCATATCTATCTTTAATACAAAGTCTAAGCTATTACAGTAAAGCTTTTTCATATGCTGCCAGTAAGACACTTTCCATTTTCATAGGACCAGTATTGAAGTTCTAATGTAAAATATTAACAGTCTTTTGTTGTTTTTTGACTATTGAGGAAACCTTGTTAAGTGTGTAAACATATTTTCTGAAATTTATCAAAAATTCCACTTAATTTTGAACTAGGTATTATTAAAGAAAAATTATGAATATTTTTATAAAAGAACATTTTAGCATTACATATTAGGCTTTTAATCTCATGGCAATAACTTTGTGATGTTAGGTTGGTTATTTATTTTTAAATTTAAAACGAGTCATAAAATAATGCATTCAGTTTGAGATATGCATATATTTTCAAATATAAATGAAATAATTTGTTATTGAATGATTGCTTATTATTGATCTGATTAATAGAAGAACCAGTGAGAAAGTATTTTTAAGTTGATTTCATAAGAAAAATGAACCTTTCCTTATACTGGGGAAATGTATTATAATTTTAAATTATGTCATCAAAATCTAAGGAAGCTGTGCAAAAATGTCTTATAAACATAAGAAACCAGTCCTGTTTGAAACACATGTCAAAGATTATAATTTGACTCTTTTGTCTTTGAGGTATATTTTGATGTATTTTGAAAGCAAAATGATTGCAAATAAATAAATAAATAAGGCTGAGTTTTCACTGTTTACAAACATCTTCCCTGGACTTCAAAGTAAGAGATTGACATACTGTAAATGATAATTCTACAGTGCTCTTGCTTCCCATAAATTAACATTTAAAATGTAACCTTGAAGAAAGTAATCATTTTAGATATTACTGTTTAAGGGCACATGGTCACAATATCTAAGATTAAGGTGGTTTATTAAGGTGACTAGATGTGATAGAAGATTTATGGACATGGGCTCTCCTTCTCGCCATAGCCTTTAAACATCTCACTTTACCTTATTTTCTGAAGCTTTTCTTTAGATATAAAGCTGAGACTTTGAGCAGATGTCAAATAGAAGGTGCCATGGGACAAAAAATAATTATTGTTCAGAGAAAATCGTATCTTTTTCACACTGCCATTTATCTTTTTCTGCCCATCAATTGATAAGTAATAGAAAGTAGGCACTATTGTTGTTTTCAGCATGCTGATGATTTTATTCTGTTGGTCTTAAGTTTCTCTTGGCTGTTGCTTCCCTTAATCTTTTTTGTTTCTCTCTGTCATCTTTCTAACCAAGCAAATAATGTAGGAAACCACAGAGGTCTACTCTAATTATATAAAAATTTTATATCGGTTATAGTAATGTGTAAGGATGTGAATAAAAGTTAGACTTATATAGGCATTGCTCATAACAGTAAATCTGTAAAGACTATCAAGATTGTACTTGCTGTATAAAAATGGTGTTAACTATATCTTTCTTCATGAGAGTACCTTAAACATCTATGAAAATTGAAAATGTGCAGTTCCTACAACCAACACTGAGATGACTAGGAACCTACTCTAGCATATACTTACTCATATGTCAGATGAGACAGATTCAAAGATGGCCATTTCTGACTGGAGAGTGTAGTGAAATACTAGAAAAAAAATGATACATGTGCTAGTTGATAAAGAAATAAATGAATAAAAAGTGATATATACATATAAATATTTAAAATTTACTCATGTATAAAATTTAACTGTATAGATCAGTGCATAAAAATCTTTAAGACATTATGGAGTGAACAAAGTGAGCTGCATAAAAAGCATGTTATCCTTCATGTAAATTAATGAAAATCCTCAAAACAAAACTATATACTTGCTATGGATACATATGTAAAGTTTTGAGAAAGGGAGTGGAAGGATGAATTATAAACACATAGCCGTGGAAACTTCTAAACAGATGTCAAGTAGATAGGACTCGAAGAAGGAGCCAAGTGAGCTTTACATTCTGCTGCCTTTAACAGTTTATATTAGCAACATGTTAATGGTCTTTGTATAATTTTTAATTGATATCATGTAGAATTATATTCAACTGTGTGTGACATTAAACCGAGAAATTGTGGTTTAAAGAAGATAGAAGTTGATTTCTCTGTCACGTGGAAGAGGTAGGTTACCAGGGCTGGTATGGTGACATCATGGTGGCACCCAATCCTTCTCAGCGATTTTGTGAATTTTTATGTCAAGTCATGATCCAAAATGGTTGTTGGAGCCTTAGTTGTCATTTTTGCATTCTAAACCAGTAGCAGGAAAGAGGGTTCCTAAAAACATCTCTCCATTCTTTTCAGGGATGCAGACTAACTTTCATTTCTATCTCTTTAGCCAAATTTAGTTGTGTGGTACCACTCAGTGCTAGAGATACTGAGACATGCACCATTCTAGCTTGTTCAGATAAGACATAAGGAGAGAATGGATGTAGGAAATCAATTTGCATTCTTTTTTAAAATTAATTAACTTATTTTAATTGGAGGATAATTACTTTACAATATTGTGATGGTTTTTGCCATACATCAACATGAATTGGTCACAGGTATACATGTGTACCCCCTTCATGAACCCTCCCTCCTCACCCTATCCCTCTGGGTTGTCAAGCTTGCACTGGCCATCTGTTTTACATATGGTAATATACATGTTTCAATGCTATTCAATGCTATTCTTGTTTTCTCCCACTTAGTCCAAAAGTCTGTTCTTTACACCTGTGTCTCCTTTGCTGCCTTGCATGGTAGGATCATTGTTACTGTCTTTCTAAATCCATATATATATGTTAATATGCCATATTTGTCTTTCTCTTTCTGATTTACTTTCCTCTGTATAATAGGCTCCAGTTTCATCCACCTCATTAGGACTGACTCAAATGTGTTCCTTTTTTATAGCTGAGTAATATTCGATTGTGTACACGTACCATGACTTCCTTATCCATTTGTCTGCCAGTGAACTTCTAGGTTGCTTCCATGTCCTAGCTATTGTAAATAGTGCTGCAGTGAACACTGGGGTACATGTGTCTCCTTCGATTCTGATTTCCTTAGAGTGTATGCCCAGAAGTGGGATTGCTGGGTCATATGGCAATTCTATTCCCAGGTTTTTAAGGAATCTTCATACTGGTTGTACCAGTTCGCATGCCCACCAACAGTGAAAGAGGGTTCCCTTTTCTCCACACTCCTTCCAGCATTTATAGTTTGTAGACTTTTTGATGATGGCCATTTTGATTGATGTGAGATGATACTTCATTGTGGTTTTGATTTGCATCTCTCTAATAATGAGTGATATTGAGCATCTTTTCATGTGTTCTTTAGCCATCTGTATGTCTTCTATTGTTCTTTGGCTCACTTTTTGATTGGGTTGTTCATTTTTCTGGTATTAGGCTGCATGATCTGCTTGTATATTTTGGAGATTAATTATTTATGAGTTGTTTCATTTGCTATTATTTTCTGCCATTTTGAATGCTGTCTTTTCACCTTGTTTATAGTTTCCTGTGCTGTTCTAGGAATGACACTTGAACAGCAAATTTTAGAAATTTTAAGTTCTTCTCTTTACTGCATGCTGAAAGACCACTTTGAATTAATTAAATTGAAGCAGTGAAACCATATCTACAATAATTATAATACAACTTATATTTTCAGTATTCAATCACCAATAATATTTTTAAACTTAAAAGCTTTTGTGCAAAATTTTTTAAGTTTAATTAGGTCCCATTTTTTCATTTTTATTTCCATTACTCTGGGAGTGGGTCATAGAGGGTTCTTGCTGCGATTTATGTCAGAGAGTGTTCTGCCTATGTTTTCCTCTAAGAGTTTTATAGTTTCCGGTCTTATATTTAGGTCTTCAATCCATTTTGAGTTTATTTTTGTGTTTGGTGTTAGAAAGTATTCTAGTTTAACTCCTTTACACGTGGTTGACCAGTTGCCCAGCACCACTTATTGAAGAGACTATCTTTTCTCCACTGTATATTTTTGCCTCCTTTAACAAAGATATGGTGTCCATAGATGCGTGGATTTATCTCTGGATTTTCTGTTTTGTTCCGTTAATCTATATTTCTGTCTTTGTGCCAGTATCATACTTTCTTGATGACTGTGGCTTTGTGCTTCAGCTATTTGAGGTCTTTTGTGTTTCCATACAAATTGAGAAATTATTTGTTCTAGTTCTGTGAAAATACTGTTCTTAAAGATGGAGATAGAAATGGGAAAGTGAGAAAGAGCATGTGCACCAGGAGAGAAAGAGGGATGCAAAAGTGAATAGTAGTTGAATTTGAGTGTAGAGATATGGATGGCTACTTTTTTAAAATAAATACATTTTATATTAAAAAAGACTCACAATTAAAATTGTTCAAATTTTCTTGTTTTTTTTAAAATAATTACCAGCCCAATCTCATTAGCAATGTTTCATCTATAAAATGTAAATAAGACCACTTACAACATACACCAGAGAGTTTTCATAGTCACTGGGGCTTGAAGCAAGAAGCTGTCAGTGCAAATGCTCCTTCCAGTTATGGATGGTCACCAACAGTGTATGCTATAGATACCTCGAGTTCTAAAATGTGCATCTAAATAAGTCTGTCCCTGAGAGAGTTTATTTGATTTATACTCCTTTTGAAGATGATCAGGAGAGGAAGAGTTATTGGTGATTGAATACTGAAAGTATAAGTTGTACTATAATTATCACAAATATAATATGGTTTCACTGCTTCCATTTAATTAATTCAAAGTGGTCTTTCAGCATGCAGTAAAGGGAAGAATTTAAAATTTCTAAAATTAGCTGTTCAAGTGCCATTCCCAGAAGGGCATTACCAAGTATTTTCTTTTGAGCTTTAATTAGTGCTATGGCTCTGAGAGGGCAGGTAGAACATCCCTGTGAAGAGATGTGCTTCTTTGAAGCCACTTAAACACAAGGTGGATGCTTCAACACAAAGTGGATTGACATTATAAATTTCAGAATTTTGTCTCTTCATTTCCTCCTCTTTTCCCAAATACTCAAAGTAACTGTGAAAAATATGCATTGAGATTATAGATTTGGTTGTGAATGACATCAAGTGGTTTTTGTTGGCGTGTTTCTGCTTTAGATCTTTCCCCTCCCTGCCTTTCCTTTTCTCCCCACTATCTCTTTCCAATAAGTTAGACGTTACAGATACAGCTAAACTCATTTCCCATGACATATTTCCCTTCTCTCACTCTCCTAAAGTTTACTATTCCAGAAAAAAAGGATGGTACTTTGTGTATTTACTTAAATAATGAAATCATAAACCTATCTTTTCCAATAAACATATCCTTGGTTTATTTTTACTTATTATGCTTTGGAAATGCAACTATGTTGATTCATGTAGACCTAGCAAGATTATTTGATTTAGTAGTTACTCTTTTCAAAAAGAAATGTGTTTTTATATTCATCTTTTTATTGAAACTCGTATATGTAAAGTGTGGTCCTTGTTATAAATTCTTATGCATCTATTCCAGTATCCTTTATTTAGCCAGTCTCCTGTTTAGTATTAGATAGATTGTATAATTGCAAATCTGGTACTTTTCACAGTAATAGATTTTGACAGCTTTTTAAGTGACATGATTTTGTGTAATTAGAATGTTTTCCAGTCTGTAAGTTAGTCAGGAACCTCACCACTTTCTTGTATAACGTTTTTGATTTTTGATCAGTGACATTTTCCACTTGCTTATGTACATATTCCATTATTTCATGAATACTTTCCACTATTTACAGGCAAAGCCTAGTTTATTGATCCAATATAGTGTACTGTGTTTTCATTCCAAATCATCTGTATTAATCACTTAAGTATATTTTAAAGGGGTTTGAGGTTGCACCATTTGAGTATACTATATAGGGCCTATATATCTAGCTAAGATTATAATTCATTTTATTAGACAATAGTTAATTCAATAGATTTATCTGAACAAAAACATCTTGTTGATAATACACCAGCAGATACTGCACCCAAAATGTAAAATTGTATATAATCAAATTAACAAATCGGGATAATTGTTAAGTAACAATTTAACATCTGGTAATATAACTAACTAGCTCAAAATAGTCTCAGAAATGTAAACTGAAATTGAAATATATATATATATATATTTTAACCTAAATGTTAAGTAACAAGTAAACAAATTAATATAAATTCTGGTTTAAAAAATAAGAACCCTGGAGATAATGAATCTCAATATTTTCCATGAAATATTGATTAAAAACATTTATTAAACTCCTGGTGAATATGTATGCAGCACTTAATTATGTTTAGTGGGGAAAAACATATTCTAGCCCACAAGGAATCTATGATTAACTATGAACATAAAATTAACTAAAGACATACTTCAGAAGTAACAGTGATATAGTGAAAACTCTTAAATTATGTTATCCTGAATTATTGGTGTAAGTTCTTTCACCTAAAAGAATTTCTAGTTAACTGAAGTATTGAAATGGCAATTATGTTTAATCATTTAAATGAAAACCATTTGTAAAGGAGGGCATGCTTTCTAAACAGAATATTCTGTGCAATTTTACTTCCAGTTATTATATTTGCTATAATGAAATAACTTTTCTGTTTCCTTTTGTGATGTCAGTGCATCTGCTTTTGTTTTCCCACTACAGAGTGCTGAGGAGACTATGCCTAGTATGTGTTCCCCACACTGTTCTGCACAGGTAAAAATGTTTAAAAATGTTAAATGGAATGGTCAAGATTTTCAGAGAATGATCTATAGTTTAAAAAGTTTTGGAGACAATATATTAAGTAAAAGTAGCTATACTTGTTTTAGAATCACTTTTCCACCCATAAAATGTTAAAACTTTGAAGATGAACTTTTTGTTTGCAATATTTCACTAACTTTATTAGATCATAAAACTCATGTCTTCATCTTCAATACACTAGTGTTCCTCAAACACAATTTTGGAAATACTGGCATTATATATTGTCCTCCACTTATACACAGGTGATTGCCTTACCACTTTGACTCCTATATTTATAGACATTTTTATATTAAAAATAAAAATAATTTAAAAATTAAAAATGGTGTAGGTTATTTTAGGTTCTTTAGATTTTCATATAAATGTTCAAATCAGTCTGTCAATTTGTGCAAAAACTCCTGGTGGTATTTTGATTGGTATTCAATGAATCTGTAAATCAGCTTAGGGAGAGTAGACATCTTAATAATATTGAATCTTTTGATTTATTAACATAGGATAGATATCTATTAAATTGCCTTTAATTTCTCACAGTAATGTTTTGTGCTTTTTAGGTCTTAGTTATCTTTTGTTAAATGTATTCCTATAAATGTCTTGTTTTATGATAATATTATAGTGTCATTTAAATTTTTTTAATTGCCTTGCATAAATAAATGCAATAAATTATTTTTTTGGCTTCATATCCTGTAATCATGCTAATTTTACTTAATAAGTCTAGATTTTTATTATTTTGGTAGAGTCCTTAAGACTTTCTATGTAAGCAAGTGTGTGGGTATAGACAGATTTATTCTTTCCCAAAATTGTTGCTGTATTTCACTGTCAAAACTCATTACAGTACAATATCTATAAAAAGGTGGAGTGGACAGTTTTGCATGGTTCCTGGTCTTACAGAGTAATCATTCAATATTTCACTATAAAGATGTAGGTATTTTTTTGTTGTTGTTGTTTTTAGATACCCTCTATCAAATTAAGGACATTCTTTTATTTTTCAAGTGTGCTGAGAACTTTTTTAGTGCATGGATGTTGAATTTTGTCAAAGGCTTTCTCTGTACCTATAAAACTGTTATGAGTTTTATCCTTTGTTCTATTAATGGGGCAAATTACATTATTGATTTTTACTTATTACACTAATTGTGTATCCCTGCAATAATTCCTAGTTGATCACAATGTGTTTTTCTTTTATATATATTTGTGTTTGATTTTCTGATATTTTGCATCTATGTTTATAAGGGCTGTTGTTATGTAATTTTTTGGTAATGTTTTGATCAGAATTTGTATCAGGATTTTGCTGGTATCACACAGCAAGTTGGTAAGTTTCTTGCTCTTGTCTGTTTTTTCAAGTGGAGTTAAATGATTGCTAGTATTTTTTTTTTCCTTAAATGTCTGACAAATTTACCAAAGCAAGTATTTGCCTTCAGAGCTTTCATTTAGGTTGTATTTTTAATTATGAGTTTGATTACTTGTACAGGTGGAATACTACTTTGGATTATCTCTTTTATTCTTCACTAGTTTTAATAGCTTATTTTTCAAAGAATCGTCCTTTTCATTTAATTTTCAAGTGTATTCACATAATACTACTTATAATATTCTCATTTAATGATTTTAGATTCTATAGTAATATCACATTTTGTTTTCCTAGTATTGGCTTTTTGTGTTATTTTTCTATTTCTTTATCTGCCTTCCTATATGCTTAATTGATTTTATTATCTTCCCAGAGAACCAGATTTTGACTTTATTGATTCTAATATTTGCTTTGTTTTTCATTGATTTCTTCTTTTCTACTTGTTATTTTTTTAATTCTTACTGACTCTGATTTTAATTCATTTTTAATCTAGCTTCTTAATTTACAAATCTTGATAATTTATTATAAATCTTTTTTCCTTTAAAATATAGATATCTAAAGTAAAAAATTTCCTTAAGTTCTACTTTAATTACAAATCACACAGTTTTCTGTTTGCATTTTCATTATCATTTTCTACAGAATATTTTGTTTTCTCATGAACTTTTTTTTAAAATCAATTACTTTCTTTATTGTTTTTGAATCAGTGACTAGCGTCAAGTATCATCACGTCACTGACAGAAAATTACTATTTCTGCTATGAATATAGAAGTGTTTTGTATGTTTTGTGTGTGTGTGTGTGTTTGATTTACCAAAAGACTGGATAATTAAGAGATATCAACAGGAATTTGAAAGTACTGGCCTGGTTTGGGGATAAAATGGGGGTAGAATATTAAGGGATATAGAAATAAGGCTCTATAAAAGAAATTTTATTGATATGTAGAATTCTATCATTAGTCATGATGTAATATCCTAACAAAGCCACTCTAGAGCCACTCTTGATGTGTTACTGTTGAGCAGAAGCCCAAGTATAGTGTCCATTCCTGCCCTCATCCCTGCTCTACTTATGGGCCTGTCACAGAACTGTCAAACAATATCAGGAATAGGGGGCTGAAGAAGAAAAGAGGCTGGCTCCTCTACTGTTCTGTTGTTCCATTTAGTGTTTATTGTTTAATAGTGTTCTACTGTTTTTATTCCTCCATATTTCTTATGCAAATATTAATCTTTGTTTAAAATATGATAGCTATCCAAATATCTTAATACCGTTTATTAAAGTTTATATTTTTACCATAAATATGAAGTACAATCTTGACTATGTTGTAGGTTTCTAAATGTAGTTTTTGTCATTTTTTGATTTGTCTTTTCCAGTAGCCTGTCTACACAATGCCATTTTTAAATTTAAAAACGTTTAAGTTCCCTATCATTACAGACTAAGTAACTTTAAGCATCGAGGTACAAGTTTTAAAGCATGCATTAATCCAACAACAGTAACAACAATTTTACATTTGTTTCATCATCTATCACCTCCACTGTATAATCTTAAGGGGTTTGATTTAAGTCATACCTGAATGATCTAGAGTTTTCCCCTACTTTCTTCAGTTTAAGCCTAACTTTTGCAATAATGGGTCTGAGCCACAGTCAGCTCCAGGTCTTGTTTTTGCTGACTGTATAGTGCTTCTCCATCTTCAGCTGTAAAAAATATAGTCAGTCTGATATCAGTATTGACTTTCTGGTGATGTCCATGTGTAGAGACATCTCTCGTGTTATTGGAAGAAGGTGTTTGCCTTGACCAGTGTGTTCTCTTGGCAAAACTCTGTTATCTTTGCCCTATTTCAGTTTGTACTCCAAGGCCAAACTTGCCTGTTACTCCAGGTATCTCTTGACTTCCTACTTTTGCATTCCAATCCCCTGTGATGAAATGGACATCTTTTTTGCATTAGTTCTACAAAGATTTGTTGGTCTTCATACAACTGTTCAACTTCAGCTTCTTTGGCAATAGTGGCTGGGGCATAGACTTGGATTACTGTGATATTGAATGGTTTGCCTTGGAAATAAACTGAGATCATTCTGTCATTTTTAAGATTGTATCAAAGCACTATATTTCAGACTCTTTTGGTAACTATGAGGACTACTCCATTCCTTCTAAGGGATTCTTGCCCACAGTGCTAGATATAATGGTCATCTGAATTAAAATTGCCCATTCCCATCCATTTTAGTTCACTTAAATGTTGATGTTCACTCTTACCATCTCCTTTTTGACCATGTCCAATTTGCCTTGACTCATGGACCTAACATTCCAGATTCCTATGCAATATTGTTCTTTACAGCATCAGACTTTATACTCACCACCAGACACATCCATAACTGAGTATCATTTCTGCTTTGGCCTAGCTGGTTCATTCTTTCTGGAGGTATTTGTCCTCTCTTCCCCAGGAGCATATTGGACACCTACTGACCTGGGACCTCATCTTCTGTTGTCATATCTTTTTGCCTTTTCAACTGTTCATGGGGTTTTTGACACAAGGATACTAAAGTGGTTTGCCATTCCCTTCTCCAGTGGACCATGTTTTATCAATGGTGGACAGAGTGTCTGAAGAACTATGGAGAGAGGTTCATAATATTGCACAGGAGGTGATAACCAAAAGCATCCAGAAGAAAAAGAAATACAAAAAGGCAATATGGTTATCTGAGGAGGCCTTACCTACAAAGCTGAGAAAAGAAAAGCGAAAGGCAAAGAGAAAGAGAAAGATATACCCAACTGAATGCAGATTTCCAGAGAATAGGAAGGAGAGGTAAGAAAGCCTTCTTAAGTAAACAATGCAAAGAAATACAGGGAAAAAATAGAATGTGAAAAACTAGATATCTCTTCAAGAAAACTGGAGATATCAAGGGAGCATTTCATGCAAAGATGGGCACAATAAAGGACAAAAACAGCAAGGACTTAACAGAAGCATAAGTTAAGAATAGGTGACTAGAATACACAGAAGAACTGTACAAAAAATGTCTTAATGACCCAGATAACCATGATTGTGTAGTCACTCATCTAGAGCCAGACATCGTGGAGTGTGAGTCAAGTGGGCCTCAGGAAGCATCACAGCAAACAAAGCTAGAAGACATGATGGAACTCCAGCTGAACTATTTCAATTCCGAAAAGATGCTGCTGCCAAAGTGCAGCCCTCAACATGCCAGCAAATTTGGAAAACTCAGCAATGGTCACAGGACTAGAAAAATTCAGTTTTCATTCCAGTTCCAAAGAAAGGCAATGCCAAAGAATGTTCAAACTACTGGACAATTGTGCTCATTTCACTTGCTAGCAAAGAAATGCTCAAAATCTTTCAAGCTAGACTTCAAAAACCTGTAAACTGAGACCTTCTAGATGTACAGGCTGGATTTAGAAAAGGCAGAGGAAGCAAAGATCTAATTGCCAGCATCTGTTGGATCATAGAGAAAGTTAGGGATTTCCAGAAAAATATCTACTTCTGCTTCATAGACTATGCTAAACCTTTGACTGTGTGGATCACAACGAACTATTGGAAGTTTTTAGAGTTGGGAATACCAATCCACCATACCTGCCTCCTGGAAAACTTGTGTGTAGGTCAATAAGCAATTGTTAGAACCGGAAATGAAACAATGGACTGGCTCAAAATTAGGAAAGGGGTGTGTCAAGGCTGTGGATTGTCACCCTACTTATTTAACTTATATGCAGAATATATTATGTGAAATGCCAGGTTGGATGAATCACAAGCTGAAATCAAGATTGCCAGGAGAAATATTTACAACCTCATATATGCAAATGATACTACTCTAATGGCAGAAAGTGAAGAAGAACTAAAGAGCCTCTTGATGAGGGGAAAAGAGGAAAGTGAAAAAGCTGTCTTAAAACTCAACATTCAAAAAATGAAGATCATGGCACCTGGTCCCATCACTTCATGGCAAATAGGTAGGGAAAAAATGGAAACAGTGGCAGATTTTACTTTCTTGGGCTTCAAAATCTGCAGATAGTGACTGCAGCAACAAAATTAAAAGACCTTTGCTCCTTGGAAGAAAGTTCTAATCCTGGACAGTGTATTATAAAGCAGACATCACATATATACGTCACATATAGTCAAATGTATTGTTTTTCCAGTAATCATGTACGGATGTGAGAGTTGGACCATAAAGAAGGCTGAGTGCCGAAGAATTGATGCTTTTGTATTGTGGTGCTGGAGCAGACTCTAGGGAGTCCCTTGAAGAGCAAGGAGTCAAACTAGTCAATCCTAAAGGAAGTCAATCCTGAATATTCATTGGAAGGACTGGTGCTGAAAGCTGAAGCTCTAATACTTTGGCCACCTGATGCAAAGAGCTGACTCCTTGAAAAAGACTTTGATACTGGGAAAGATTGAGGGCAGGAGGAGAAGAATGAGATGTTTGGATGGTATCACCGACTCAACGGGCCTGAGCTTGAGCAAACTCATGGAGATAGTGGAGTACAGGGAAGCCTGGCATGCTGCAGTCCATGGGGTCACAAAGTGTTGGACATGACTTAGCAACTGAACAACAACATCACCATCTATAATTAAGTTAGACTTTAAAATAGTAGGTGCAGACTTTTTAATGAATAAAGAAGTAACATTCCTGATAACAGGCTTTCTAGTAGTTAAAGATTTCTTTATAAAAAGAAGTTCTGTTACTGACATCTCATGTATATTCCCTCTGTAGTTTTTTTTTTTTTTTGTTCTAGTATATTTTTGTCTAGAAGTCAGTTAACAACTCCAAAATTAAAGCTAAGTTTTATTGCCTTAAGGCCCCTGATTCATCTAACTTTATCTGGCTTCACTTTTTTCCTCCTGCAGCTAATAATTGAATATGATAAAATAGAAGGTAGAAATAAATTAGAATACTAATAGTTTCTTTTAATTCAAAAATATGCAAGGAAGGGATAAACAATTGATATTATTCAGCAACCTGGTTGTAAATGTGGCAGATTGTTCATTACATGTTGAAAAACCTTTCTCTTTGTTGTTTCCACAAAGATCTGATTTTTCAACTGACAGAGATGCATTTTTTTTCCGTCCCAGAGATAAGTCATCATCAGTCTAAACCTGTCAAAGTGATCTCAATCTCTTTGGTCTAGTGAGGAACACTGTTATATAAGCAGAGTGTTCTAGAGAGCTTCTGAGGTTTCCTCTTCATGAGAGAAGTATACTTGTTAGTCCCATCTCTTTTCTTTCCTTCCTTCCTTGACCTAAGGTATGATGCCTGAAGTTGTGATAGCCAACTTGCATCTTAAGGAAAAAGCCCCAGAGATCACAGCACAATGAGCATTATCATCGCAGAGACAACATTATTGATCTAATGAGCTGATCAGTATGGGAAACTATAACTTTAGGGGAAGAATCATTATGGAACTGAAAATCATGACTCCAAAGCATACACTTGTGTTTCCTCCCATTTTTGTAGCCTACCTTATTTAAGCATATGATACTGACAGGTCTATTACGAAAATATTTTGAATAGTAGATTCCAAAGTCTTCAGAAATTTGATGCCAACTCTTCTGTATGATTCTCTCAGAGCACAGATCACAGACCACCCTGTTTTAGTATTTAAGCATCTGTGGTGGTCCTCTCTTATGGTCCTCAAGGATTCCTGCCAGCTGGTATTTATACGTGTATGTATGCCTTTGAATGTGAACCAAACTTAGTGACTTGCTTCTGTCAAGTAGGATGCAGCAGAAGTGATGGGTTTGTCATTTCTGAGATCAGATTATAGGAAGATTGTGGCATGTATGTTGGGTGATCTCTCTGGCTCTCTTACTCCCTATTCTGTGCTGTGAGCTGCTGTATCGGAAAAATTATTCCTTGTGTGTTTCTTTTTAACTCTCACACTACTGCCTCCCTCATACCATTTCTATGGTATGGATGAATGGGGAGTTTTCTTACACCAAGAAATGTAGGATGAATGGGGAGTTTTCCTACACCAAGAAGTTCTCTGCAATACCAGCTGTGTGTCCTACAACTCAGTTCTGACGCTAACCAGAGTTAGCACAGACACTATAGGTTAAGGGCTAGTTCTACAAGACTACCCTGTACCCCAAATTTTTGAAATTAGTCACTTAGTTGTGTCTGACTCTTTGTGATCTCATGGACTATACCCTGCCAGGCTCCTCTGTCCATGGGATTTTCCAGTCAAGAATACTGGAGTGGGTTGCCATTTCCTTCTCCAGGGAATTCTCCCAACCCAGGGATCAAATCCGGGGTCTCCTGCATGGCAGGCAGATTCATTACCATCTGAGTCACACCCATTTCACATGTTAGTCTGAAATGGTAGATCCCCGTGTTACCCATAACTTGTGTCTGACTTGCCTATAAATCAGAGGTTCTCGTGATTCCTTCCTTGAATTTGATCATTTGCTGTAACATTTCATAGAACCCAGGAAACACTTAAGTTTAGCACTTAGCTATAAAATAAAGGATATGATAAAGAATACAGATGATGTACAAAAAAGAAGAGATACATAGGGCAAGGTCTGAAAGGGTCCCTAGTGCCAGAGCTTTGGGCCCCACGGAGTTGTGGAGTACCACTCTTGATACAAGAATGTGTTCACCAACCCAGAAGCTCGCAAACCTTATACTATGGGTATTTTTATGGAAGCTTCATCATGTAGGCCTGAGGAGCATTAACTCCATTTTGAGCCCTTCTTTCCTTTCCAGAGAATGGGGGCATGGGGCTGAAAGTCTCAAACTTCTAATCTTGGGTTGGTCTTTCTGGTTACCAGCTCGCACCTAGGAGCCTACCAAGTCACCTCATAAGAACAAAAGACATTTCTATCAGCCAGAAAATTCAAGGGATTTGGGAGTTTGGTGTCAGATACTCCTATCACTAAAGTAATTACAGTCTTCTGTGTCAAGAACGAGGCTCAAACTCTAAATGTTAGAAAAAAAGATTCTCCTGGCAATTCTATTTACAAGAGTT
The DNA here is from genome assembly GCF_019320065.1 of Cervus canadensis. Classification (NCBI taxonomy): domain Eukaryota; kingdom Metazoa; phylum Chordata; class Mammalia; order Artiodactyla; family Cervidae; genus Cervus; species Cervus canadensis. Next base: position 46,796,450 of record NC_057400.1, read on the forward strand.
TTAGGAATGCTGTCTTAGGAACCAGGGGGAATAGATATATGTATTTCTTTATTTCACAGCTATCTTAAGGGATTCCCATGTAGCCAGGAGTTTGTGTTTCTGGCTAGTGACCATCAAGGACCTGAGCCTGTCCTTACACTTACAAGGCTGAGCTTGAAAGCAGATCTTGCCCCAGCAGAACCTTAAGATAACTCTAATCCAGCCAGCACCTTGATTACAGACAGGGATTTTCTGCTTCACCTACAAAAGTAGGAAAAGCATGAAGAATGCTCCACAGCTGCTGCTCGTTAGTATCATCATTTAGCCTTCTTTTACTCTGTCTTTCTCATTTGGTGTGTAGTGGTTATTCATTAGCACACATATGGATGGTCTGTAGTCCCTAATTCCTTCTCATCTGTATTAATTTGCCAGTGAAGATTCTGCTTTCTCTAAACACAACTCTAAAGAAAGTAAAATGTTTTCTTCCTTTCAGTGATAATCTTTAAATAGTTGGTGATTATATTAAATATTATTACATTCACTCACCTTTCAAGAATTTTTTTTCTTTTTCCTACTGAGAGATGCACATTTATGCAGTACAATAAAATTATGTGGGAGGGATTTCAATTTCATAGTAAAATGGTAAGTTTATTATGAAATGTTTACATTCCAGTCCTCATCTTAGAACATAATTGTGTTAGTTATTAAACTGTTGTTGTCAGCTATGAGTTCATCCTCCATATGGAGTATTATGATGCTGTGGCTGGTCCTCTGCCAACCACATTTCTTCTTTGCCAATTGGCTCCCCATTAGGTTCTGCCATAGGGACATTAGAGCAAGTGCAAAAAAACAGGAGAGGGGAGAAAGGAGTTTCGTTTCTCTGTCTGTCTGTTCTTGTTGGCCCTGCTTCAGCCTTGGCCCTCTACCATGTGCAGTAGCAATCACCTCTAGTTCCCAGGTTGTTCACTCCTCTTAGAAGTGGCCTTGGAGATGGATGAAGCTGGAGCCCATTATACAGAGTGAAGTAAGCCAGAAAGATAAGCACCAATACAGTATACTAACACATATATATGGAATTTAAAAAGATGGTAACGATAACCTTATATGCAGGACAGAAAAAGAGACACAGATGTATAGAACAGACTTTTGGACTCTGTGGGAGAAGGTGAGGGTGGGATAATCTGAGAGAATAGCATCAAAACATGTATATTATCAAGTGTGAAATAGATCGCCAGTCCAGGTTGGATGCATGAGACAAGTGCTCAGGGCTGGTGCACTGGGATGACCCAGAGGGATGGGATGGGAAGGGAGGTGGGAGGGGGGATCGGGATGGGGAACACATGTAAATCCATGGCTGATTCATGTCAATGTATAGCGAAACCACTATAATATTGTAAAGTAATTAGCCTCCAACTAATAAAAATAAATGAAAAAAAAAAAGAAGTGGCCTTGGCAGCAATGTCAGCATCACAGCTGGCCTTCCTCCCTCGGTCTGGGCCCAAGTACACAGGGGTCTTCTTTGAGGTTCCAGAGATTAATGTTAACCCTACAGCATCTGCCCCTCAAATTCTTTGGTTCTAGATCTGCAGGGTCATTCCTCTGAACTGCTAACTTCTGATAACCCTAACTCTTCCTTTTGGTCCCTTAGCCTTAGTTAGGGCTGTTACCTACTTCTTACAGTTACTATTTCTTTCCATGTTAGTATTCCTGTTTTATTTTGTTTTGTTTTCCTAATATCAGCCTAGCTAATTTCCTCTATAAAATTCTCTTATTATTTTGTTTTGTTTAACAATAATTGTTTCTGTTTTCCTACCTTGACTGTGACTGGTACACAGTACAATAGTAGGAGAATTTACATGGAGACTATTTCAAATTCACAGTAAAATACTACATAAGTCCAAGACATAGATCCTATTAAGTTTATACTATATATTGATTGTTTTGAAATGTGCTTTGAATGTTAAGTACTGGTCTTAAAAACACAAATGTCCATAATGGCCGTCTTTTCTAAAAGTAAAACACTTGAATAGACTTAACAAGTTGGCAATGAGTCATTCTCTAATATCCTCTCTGGTTCACAGAAGACTTCTCACCATCACTAACCACCTCTTTCTCTGAATTTATATTTGCTTTACATATTCTGCTTCTCAGTTTCAATTCTCAGTTATTGTATACTGTATTATTTCTGCGATATCAGTTTTTTCTCCTAAATAACCTAGCAAGTTCCTTGTGATTTATGAATCCTTGTCCTTCTTTCTTGTCTCTCAATATGCCTAGCACCACTTTCTTGAAAGATAGCATTATTTAACAAGTATTTGTTGATAAATATATTCACAATGCTCCACTTTTATATTTGTAAAGAAAGATTTCTTTTAAAGAAGTCAGAGGAAAAAAATGTGGCAATGGTGGAGAATAAAAGAAAGAGCTAGATATTAATAAATAGATTAAAATTTGTTGACCAAATTTAATAAAGTCTGCTGATATTTAATAAAATATATTGCTAAATATTGCTAATTGCCAAATTCAGTATTTCATGAATATTTGGTGAATGATAAATTTATAAATATTTGATGAATTTCAAAAAGATATAAATTGTTGTTTAGATTTATGTAATGTTTCCAAGTTCCTTTAAATGAAATAATGCTTGTGTGTATGTGTGTATTCATTGTTTAGCCATGTCTGACTCTTTGTGACCCCATGGACTGTAGCCTACCAGGCTCTTCCACCCATGAAATTTTCCATGCAAGAGTACTGGAGTGGGTTGCCATTTCCTTCTCCGAAATAAATGCTTACCTGTCTATAGTTTATTTAAATCCACTAAAATTTAAATTTTCTATTTAAACATTGTAAGTTTCTCATCAATGGGATATCTAAACCCCAATATCTAGACTAATGACAGGTTTCTTTGTCATAGCTTTTACACTAGAAAAAAATTCAAGAATTTAGAAAATTATTTCTAGTTCTCAAAGTTTACTGTTTTTCTAAAACAGTCCAGTGATTAGAGAGATCTTTGTTCACCTTCCACAGCAGCCATTTCACAACTCTGATCTCCAACCGATTAATAGATTTAACAATAATTTCTTTATAAGGATTTTTTAAAAGATAAGATGAAATACTACAAGTTAAATACATCTAATTCTTGGAGATTATTAGCTGTATGCAGGCATATGATGAAAGAGAACAACGCCAAGCACATAGTTGACACTCAGAAATCAACACCTTTTCCTCAAGTCTGTTTTCAATCTAAGAACTAGATTTTATAAGCCTCAGTTGCAGTCTGTTATCTCTCTACTTAGAACAAAACTCTCGGACTTAATCTATTTAAGGTAGAAATGCATGAAGCTGTCTACTAATTTAAATGCTTTGTAGAATCTTTGATCCTTTTGGCAGTTTTATATATATATATATTTTTATGATATGCAAAAAGTTAGCCTTTGTTTGAAACAGCAGTTTTCTCATTAAATATTTGAGTGCAATCTTGAATCGTGGGAGAACTGAAAATTGGGAACAATGTACTGTAGATAAAAGGATTTAGATCTGACATCAACTTGCTGGTAATAGAGTACATGTGTTAGTGGGTTAGTTAATACCAAAGTAATTGAAATCCTATACAGACATGTCTGCATTAACTGGAAAGGGTCTACATCTTTCCAGCGGTTTTAAATCCTTTGAAAAATGCTTTTAGCATCAATTCTAAGTTTCTGTAGTAAAAATACTAGAGTAGCTTAAATAGGATAGAAATGTATTTCTCTCTTATACGGCAGTCTGCTTGCTCCAGGCCAGAGGGGCCGCTCTGCTCCACAAGGTCGTTCAAGTGTTCTGGTTTCTTCCATCTTGATTGTTCTGCTCTCCCCGAGGTGCCTCACTTGTCTGCAGAGTGAAATCTCACTTGTGCCTATGTGAGATCCAGCTTATAGAAAAGAAGAAAGAAAATCTAAGGCAAATAACTTACTTGTTACAAGGGCTACAGAAGTTGCCCTCATCATTTCCACTCCATTTTATTAGCAAGACCTTAGTCACATAAATATATATAGCTGCAAGGAAATCATATTTAACAATATATGTCTATAAAATATTAATAAAATACACAAAATATACACAAGCTGGTGTCCAACATAACAAATTAAAAATAAAATTTTTTAAGACCTGGTGTTTGTAAATGTTTCATATGTTTATTCCATTTGTTTTAAAATGCATGTATTTTCTCTTTATGGTATAGGATTCTACAAATATATCAGAATAGATCACATTCAATCAATTTATTATGTTATTTACATTTCTATTCAAATTAAGTTTATGATGGTCAGTTTCTAATAAAAGTATATTGCATGCATTCACTATGAATATAGTCTTATTTTTCTCTTTATTATTTTATCTGTATATGGTCTGTTTCTCTCTAGGAAATTTATTAGTACACACAAGTTCATAAATAATATTTCTTCTAGTGGGTTGGTTCTCATATTTCCTAATATTTTGTCCAAAATAATACTGTCCTCTTAGTAATATTATTCCAACTACTTTCTTTTTTATATTTCTTTTAGTAATATTTAAGTATTTCTTTTAAACTGTAAATGTACTCACCATGTAAAGAGAGAGCAGAGTCATGGCCCTCTTGCCTAAAAAGATAAGTCTTCCATTTTCTAGTTACCATGTTTGACTTTGTTGCTGTAGTTACAGGCATAGCTCATTCTTTATGTCTTCACTGGCCTTTCCAAGTTAATATTAAGATCAAAGATAGTTTCAGCAATGTCTTACGATTAATAGTAACATTTTATTTTTAAAGTTTACTGTAAAAATAGGAATTTTGTGAAAATACAGATAGCTGTATTTATATCTGGAACAGTCAATTCTACAGATTAAATAGATGTGTGCAAATGTTTGTGAATTTTTATATGCTGAGAATATTTTGAAAGTCCTTGACAAAGATGATACCATCAGAGATAAGCCATTGACTACCCAGCTGCTCTTTAAATAGGCCCTTGAAACCTGAATTTTCTCTCAGTCCACTAAAATTGCCCTAAAGCACCCAAACTTCTAATTGCCAACTGATAAAATATGCTTGAGCTGGAAGCAATCTGGGCATTTATATGCCATGTCCTTCAGTAGATGAGGAAACTATAGCCCATTAAGTATTTATAGTTTATCCTAATTGCATCTTTAGTTCTTTTTAAAATCAAACTAGTGGCTTTAATAAAGTAACTTGTAATTTTCTTGCTTTTTGTACCATGCTTATCTCCCCTTTTTAAGGTCTCCTATTCTGCGTCCAAAGCTTAGCCAAAGTTAGAGCTTTAGTCCTTCCTTCTTTACACATTTTCCACCTTAGCTGTGTATTGTTTTATCTCATAACTAATAGACTATTAAAACCCATAGTTTTAGCTAAAATTCTCAGCAGGAGCTTCATAAAATCAATTTCCAGCCATAGTGTCCTTCCAGGTTATTTATTCTTGACTTCCAACCAATGGTCCAGCATTTCCACTGGCACTTGAAATTCAACATTTCCTTTCCCTTTCTTTCTGTTACTTCATTAAATATTAAGATAAATAATTCTTCCCTAGAAATATAATCTTTTAAGAGGCAGTTCACTTCAGTTCAGTTGCTCAGTCATCAACTCTGTGACCCCATGGAATGCAGCATACAAGACCTCCCTGTCCATCACCAACTTCTGGAGCTTACTCCAACTCATGTCCATTGAGTCAGTGATGCCATCCAACCGTCTCATCCTCTGTCATCCCCTTCTCCTCCTGCCTTCAATCTTTCCCAGCATCAGGGTCTTTTCAAATGAGTCAGTTCTTTGCATTAGGTGGCCAAAGTAATGGAGTTTCAGCTTCATCAGCCCTTCCAATGAACACTCAGGACTGATTTCCTTTAGGATGGACTGTTTGTATCTCCTTGCAGTCCAAGGGACTCTCAAGAGTCTTCTCCAAAACCACAGTTCAAAAGCATCAATTCTTCAGCGCTCAGCTTTCTTTATAGTCCAACTCTCATCCATACATGACCACTGGAAAAACCCTCGCTTTGACTAGATGGACCTTTGTTAGCAAAGTAATGTGTCTGTTTTTTAATATGCTATCTAGGTTGGTCATAACTTTTCATCCAAGGAGTAAGCATCTTTTAATTTCATGGCTGCAGTCACCATCTGCAGTGATTTTGGCATATGCCCTCTAAATATAAATCTTTTATGCCATTAGGGGATAAATATTAACTGCAGTTAAGTATTTCTGAAAAAAGATACTTTAACCTCTATATTTTATAAAAATAAAATACTGGCTTTCACCATGGTTTAATAAAATGCAGTTTTTTTCTTTTAGCATCTAATACATAGACCAAAAGGCATTGAGGATAAGTTCTCAAATTGTCCATTTTCCTTTTCTTTATTTTCTCTCTATTAACCTGTGGCTGTTTTTTCCATAATATCTATTTTCTATGGTGTTCATTTACAATGTAACTGTTAGAAAAGCAGAAGGTGACTGTGTCCTTAATGAGCTGGCTATTAGCTTTTTGAGAGCGTATTTTTTTTTTATCTACCCTTACAACATCTGGTTATAAATTTATAATTTATTTAGGACCTTGCTTTTATATGTATCCTGTCCCCTGTTTTAAGGTGAGAACATGTGCTTATGAGTTTCACCTGTTTATTAGTGGTACTTAAAGTATAAAAGCATTTTGCAGTGTTTGAGTAGTATCGCCAGTATGTCAAAAAGTTTCAAAAGTTATTTAATAATTTTTGAGGAAACTCTCCTAACCTTCTACATTTTCCCACATTGCCTATTAAATATACCAGCCATCTGGAATCCTAGTTGTAGCTCAAGAATTCATTTAAATAAAATCCTGCAATTTAGTTGGTTAATAATCCATTATGCACCATGTTACTGAAGAAACAATTTCACTGACTAACTTTTTAGAGAATTAGGCCATATATAAAATTTATCCATTGGCCGCCTAGTCTGTAGATGTATCAGAAAACAATTAAAGTGTCTGTACAGTATGTAGATATATACTTCTTATTGAAAGGGCATGTACAGTACATATAGGAACAAAGTATAGCAGGTCATGATAAAGAAAATAAGAAAAAAATATGAGAAAATAAGAAAAAATAAAGTATGAATTAGTTGTGTAAATCAAGCATTTAGAAACTGTAGTAATTATTCAGCCAAGGTTTCTAAATGAAAAGTCATAACTTGATAGTTTAAAATAAAATGTATAAATCTTCTTTCTTGCAAATTTGAGCTTAGGAAATATATAAATTATTTCATACACGTTCAGTTGTCCCTAGCTTTGATTATAAATCAAACCCAAATTGAATCTATTAGTAGAATTGAGTTGTAATCTGGGCCTTGCTATTGAAAAGCTGCATGATCTTTATCATTCTCAGCTTCTTTCAGAAATCATTTAGAAACAAGAGGATCAGGTGAATCAGAGTCCACAGAACAGTGGTCTCTCTGTTTCTAGTGTGTAGGTGTTCAGTTGCTCGGTCCTGTCTGACTCTTTGGGACCCCATGGGCTGTAGCCCACCAGGCTTCTCTATCCATTGGATTATCCCAGGAATACTGGAGTGGGTTGCCATTTCCTCCTCCAGGGGATATTCCCGACCCAGGGATCAAACCCACTTCTCCTGAAGCTCCTGCGTTGGCAGGTGGATTTTCACTGAGACACCTGCGAAGCCCCCATCTTTCTAGTATGTGAATCCAAATGACTCTATGTGACAGCCATAGGTCTCTATTTACTTAGCTCAGCTGATTATCTTGAAAATATTTGTGTTTGTCTCCTTTAGATAGATTATTTCAGTGGTCTCTTTCTAAGCTAGAATTTTATAGAAGAAACAGGATTCTGGTTGCCTGAAATTTGACAGTTGTCCTATCTGTATTACTAGGGATATGCATCAGCCCTCTCTTTCCCCACACAATGATGGTCATCATGGTGGTTTCCCTGTAAATTTCTGATTGATAGTCCTTAACATAGACTTTAGGCATTATACAGGAAAAACTGTAGCTAATGTAAATGTTTCTTTGTCCTGAATAAAAATAATCAGTGACCTCTAATGGCAACTGAGGTGGAGGACTTTTTGCAGATAAGTGATTCACCCATTAACAGTATGTCACTGATACCATTTCCAGACATATACTCTCTGGAATTTGGTGACTTGTAGATGTCTCAAGGGGAAGCTGTCAGCAGAGTTGTCCTTCTGATATGCAGTAATTCCAGGAGGTCCTGCATGTATCATCACATGATCTAATCAGAGTCTTAAATCTAGTAGGTGAAGAGTAAATCCATATATTTGTGTCCTTGGTGTCATTTCAATAAATATTGCTGATGTTACAAGCATTCTCTTTTTTTGGGCACTAAACATAGGTGCCATAATTCAAGAATATAATTAATATCCTCATTATCAATCATTGCAAGTCATAACTTATTGTGACTAACTAAATTTATTTAAGGTGACCATCAGGATGTAAGCTTTGGATATATTTTGATGTATGCATCCCATTTTCTAGCTTCTGAGTCAGCTATTGAAATAAACTGAAAGCAGGTTTTATGCCTACTTTGTTGTATTCTGGAATTACAATTTTCCATTTTTTTTCTTACTGTCTGTACCAGTATAGTTGTAAAATATATCTTAGTCTTTGTGAAGGTAAAACAAAAATTTTTTTATCTAAGATTCGCTGTTTGTAAAAGGTGTCTCATTTTGCAAATTGTTTCTGCTGGATTGATTGATCTCATTTGATATTCACATCAGCCCTAAGAAGCAAACTGAAATATTATCACAGTTGTATAAATAAAGATATCGGTGGTCAGAATGAACAAGTCCCTCAGCCATCATCAGCTTCTGTATGGCAGAGCAGCTCCTTCCTGACGCCCATCCTCAACATCTTTCCATCATGAGCATCATCTCCTCAAGCAAAGCATGTCAGTGAAACCCTCACACAATACAAGTACAGAGTGACTAGCTCTCAAACTTTAATGTACACTGAAATAACCTGGAGGTCTTGTTAAAAATGTATCATTATGTTCTCAGCCCCTACAGATAATGACTTGAATAGGAACTAGAATTGGCACTTTACATAAACACTTGTAGGTGACAAGTGGACAGAAAATCACACTATGTGAAATTCTGATTTTAAAAAAGTATACCCCCAAAAAAATAAAGAAAGAAATAAAAAAGTGTACCCCAAATCTTTAATGGTTTATAGAATAACTTAGAACTGATGTTATTTGAACATAACAGAGACACTTATGTTGGATAAGTTTTATGCCTGAGTGTCTAGAATTTCTTATATAAAACACAAGCTGATTTAGATAACAGTGCATGCTGTTTCTTGATTACATTACTTCATACCCTCAAGTAGTAGAGGCAGTGTTCTTCTATGTGCATATTTTTGAATGCCTAAGATTAAGATGAATTTATTTAAGCCATAATTTCTGTTCTCCTCTCTCTTCCCACTCTCTTTCCATTTTACTGTGAATAAGCAGGTGGTATGGAGTAGGTTTATGATAGGATTTAAAATGAAAAGCAATTAGAACAGTAATTAAAATGGAAACTGACAACATGTCTCAATGTGCTTGCTGCATAAAGTATAAATATTCCAGGAATTTTTTATTTAGTTACTAAAAAAATTATGAATCAAGGGGAAGCATAGGGTATTTGCTCTCTCTAGCTCCCTCATCACACCATTGCTTTATCAGCTGTGTCCGGAGCAAGAGCCAAGAAGGGAAATGCAAAGTATATTTATTTAGAGAAAGAACTGCTACTCCCAGACAATGGCCAAGGAAAAAAATCCTCCATCTATTGCAAATATTGAATCCTTCACTGTGGTAAGTGAAGAAATGACCTTTATAATGGATTATTTCCCCGTGAATTAAGCAGAATCCAAAGTTCTGAAGTGTTAAAAACAGATGGTGTGCAGAGTTCCACTTTCATTATACCAGACTGAACTCCACAGATCTGTTCTCCCATGAAACTGATCTCTGGTCTAAAAAAGAAAAGGAAAAAACCCAACTATTTAAGGTCTCTGGAAATGATTATAAGATCATAAAGCCACTGAGAAAAACAGATGTGAGAAAATCTACTAAAATTAGTAAATACTGGGAGAATCTGTAGTGTTTGAACCAAGACTTTTCTCTCCCAGCTCAGCTCAGACTGGTGAGTTGAAAACACAGGGCTCACTCTCCCACCAGCTTTCTTCAAAGGGCAGTTTTCCCAGGAGGTGCAGGCTGTCTGCATTTCTCATCCTGCCAAGCTACCTATTGCTGAGGCTAAGTTCCAGTTGAAGGCATCTGATAGGTAAAGACTCCTTTCTTCTACCCTCTCCTCACTGAAAGGAGAGAGATTCTCTACCACTAGGCATGACACCACTGAAAATCAGTTAAGTTCAGTGGCTCAGTCGTGTCCAACTCTTTGTGACCCCATGGACTGCAGCACACCAGGCCTCCCTGTCCATCACCAACTCCCAGAGCTTGCTCAGACTCAGATCACTGAGTCGGTGATGCTACCCAACCATCTCATCCTCTGTCATCCACTGCTCCTCCTGCCTTCAATCTTTCTCAGCATCAGGGTCTTCTCCAAGGAGCCAGTTCTTCACATCAGGTGGCCAAAGTATTTCAGTTTCAGCCTCAGGATCAATCCTTCCAGAGAATATTCAGGACTGATTACCTTTAGGATTAACTGGTTGGATCTCTTTGCTGTCCAAGGGACTCTCAAGAGTCTTCTCCAACACCACAGTTCAAAAGCATCAATTCTTTGGTGTTCAGCTTTCTTTATAGTCCAACTCTCACATCCATATGTGACTGCTGGAGAAACCTCAGCTTTGACTAGACAGATTTTGTTGGCAAAGTAATGTCTCTGCTTTTTAATATGCTTTCTAGGGTGGGCATAGCTTTTCTTCCAAGGAGCCAGTGTCTTTTAATTTCATGGCTGCAGTCACAATCTGCAGTGACTTTGGAGCCCCCCAAAATAAAGTATGTCACTGTTTCCATTGTTTCCCCATCTATTTGCCATGAAGTGATGTGACCAAATGCCATGATCTTAGATTTCTGAATGTTTTAAGCCAACTTTTTCACTCTGCTCTTTCATTTTCATCAAGAGGCTCTTTAGTTCTTCTTCGCTTCCTACCATAAGGGTAGTGTCATCTGCATATCTGAGGTTATTGATATTTCTCCCAGCAATCTTGATTCCAGTTTATACTTCTTCCAGGCCAGCATTTCACATGATGTACTCTGCATATAAGTTAAATAAGCAATGTAACAATATATAGCCTTGAGGTACTCATTTCCCAATTTGGAACCAGTCTGTTGTTCCATGTCTAGTTCTAGCTATTGCTTCCTGACCTGCATACAGATTTATCAGGAGACAGGTAATGTGGTCTGGTATTCCTATCTCTTTCAGAATTGTCCACAGTTTATTGTGATCCACACTGTCAAAGGCTTTGGGGTAATCAATAAAGCAGAAGTAGATGTTTTTCTGGAATTCTCTTGCTTTTTCTATGATCTACATGCTGGCAATTTGATATCTGGTTCTTCTGCCTTTTTTAAAACCAGCTTGAACATCTGGAAGCTCATGGTACATGTACTATTGAAGCCTGGCTTGGAGAATTTTGAGCATTACTTTTCTAGTGTGTGAGATGAGCTCAATTGTGCGGTAGTTTGAACATTCTTTGACATTGCCTTTTTTCAGGGTTAGAATGAAAATTGACCTTTACCAGTCCTGTGGCCACTGCTGAGTTTTCCAAATTTGCTGGCATATTGAGTCCAGCACTTTCACAGCATCATCTTTCAGGATTTGAAATAACTCAACTGGAATTCCATCACCTCCACTAGCTTTGTTCGTAGTAATGCTTCCTAAGGCCCACTTGATTTCACGTTCCAGGATGTCTGGCTCTAGGTGAGTGTGAGTGATCACACCATTGTGATTATCTGGGTCATGAAGATCTTTTTTGTACAGTTCTTCTGTGTATTTTTGCCACCCCTTCTTAATATCTTCTGCTTCTGTTAGGTCCATACCATTTCTGTCCTTTAATGAGCCCATCTTTGCATGAAATGTTCCCATGGTATCTCTGATTTTCTTGAAGAGATCTCTAGTCTTTCTCATTCTATTGTTCCCCTCTATTTCTTTGCATTGATCGCTGAGGAAAGCTTTCTTTTCTCTCCTGGCTATTCTTTGGAACTCTGCATTCAAATGGGAACATCTTTCCTTTTCTCCTTTGCTTTTCGCTTCTCTTCTTTTCTCAGCTATTTGTAAGGCCTCTGCAGACAGCCATTTTGCCTTTTTGCATTTCTTTTTCTTGAGGATGGTCTTGATTACTGCCTCCTGTACAATGTCATGAACCTCCGTCCATAGTTTTTCAGGTACTCTGTCTATCAGATCTTATCCCTTGAATCTTTTTCTTACTTCCACTGTACAATCATAAAGGATTTGATTTAGGTCATCAAATGAATGGTCTTCCCTACTTTCTTCTATTTAAGTCAGAATTTGGCAGTAAGGAGTTCATGATCTGAGCCACAGTCAGCTCCCAGTTGGTTTTGCTGACTGTATAGAGCTTCTCCATCTTTGGCTGAAAATACTATTTTCCACTGAAAATACTAGACCCTAATTATCCTGGCTCCAACTCATGGGTGGGACATACCCTGATGAAAAAAGAAAGATGAGGAGACCTGGAGGTCCTTTCATCTATCAAATGCTTATCTTCTAAAGTAAAGATGTCATTAAGAAGCAAGCCATCATTCCTTCCCCCAGCACAAGATGCTTACCTCAGAGAAGCTAGATTTAGGGTTAGCTCAGAGTCTCTCCCAGTGGAACTAACGGACTTATTTTGCAACAGAATATAAAGTTCAAGCTTAATGTCATTCTCAAAACCACTGAAAATTTGGTGAAAAGTCACTGGGAAGATGCCGATATCAGAGAAAGACACTGCTATAGGACAGTTAGTTTGCCTGGGAGAAAGAGGAAAAGAGACATTTGGGAAGAACCCTTCAGGATCAGGACAAACCTCAAATACTAACTTGGGGAACTATCCCTTCAAAAAGTCTGAATTTTTTTGGATACATCTGTAGAGCAAAATCAGAAGATTTTTGAAAACAGTGAAGCAATCAGTAGTTAGTGAACTTTATCAGTTGAATGTGGTCAGGGAACGTAGGCAGTCAAAGAGAGTTTTGCTATAACTGTTTTCATTTCAGGGTGACTGTGAGCATATCAAAGACTACATTTCCTGAGAAGTAATACTAGAGGTTTCACACTAACTCCCCCATCATGGGGGAAATGAACTTCACTGGAATAACCCAACCAGTCACTAAATAAGTACACATGTAAATAACAATAATAAATTGGGAGAACCAGGACCCAGACTTGCTAAAATGTCTAATACTCCAGTTTTCAACAAAAGATTAAGAAGACATGCAAAGAAATAGGAGAGTAGGACCCATATACTAAGGAAAAATGATGCAACAGAAACTGCCTGTGAGAGCAAACAGATGTCGGATTAACAGAAGAACTATGCTGCTGCTGCTGCTGCTGCTAAGTCGCTTCAGTCGTGTCCGACTCTGTGCGACCCCATAGACGGCAGCCCACCAGGCTCCCCCGCCCCTGGGATTCTCCAGGCAAGAGTACTGGAAGGGTTGCCAGTGCCTTCTCCATCAAAGAAGTATAGGAAGTAATGGAAAGTAAGATGTCAGTGCCACATCAAATAGAGAATATCAATAAGGAAAGAGAAATTGTCTCCATAAAAAAATAACCAAATGAAAGTACTGGAATTGAAAATGCAATAGCCAAAATGAAAAATTCATTAGAGGGGCTCAATAGCCATTTTGGACCAATGGAAAAATTATCAAATATAAAGAACTTGATGACTGATTGATAAAGCTTATGCAAAATGAAGAAGAGAGGAAGAGAATGAATGAAGATACGTGAAGACAGCCATAGAAAAATGTGACACCATGCATGTACAACATGCATGTATGTAATGGTAGTTCTAGGAGAAGAGAGTGAAATAACAAAAAAATATATATTTGAAGAAATAATGACTAAAAGCTTTCCAAATTTATTGAAAAACATTGATGCATACATCCATTAAACTCAGTAGAATAAATAAACCTGAGTAGATTTGAAATAGAATAAATTGAAGGAGGTCCAAATGATCAACACATCATGGTAAAAATGCTGAAAGTCAAAATCAAGGAGAAAGTCTTGAAAGCAGCAAGAGGGGAAAATATGATTTATCATTTACAACAAAAAACTCTCATGAAACAGCAGCTGACTTCTAATCAGAAACACTGGAAGCTGGAATACAGTGGTCTAGCACATTCAGAGTTCTTAGCGGAAAAATAATGAAAATGAAGTATCTTGTATTCATCAAAGGTATAATTCAAAAATGAGAGTGAGGCAGCCTTTTTTAAGAGCCAGTTACAGAAACAACCTAAGTGCCCATCAACAGATGAATGGATAAAGAAGATGTGATGTGATGTGGTGTGGTGTGATGTGGTGTGGTGTGATGTGATGTGGTGTGGTGTGATGTGGTGTGTATGTGTGTGTGTGTGTGTTGTGTATCACAGTCTTACATAACACAATCATGGAGGTGACATCCCTTCAGCTTTACCACATTCTGTTATTTAAAAGCATGTCACAGATCAGCCCTCATTCAAGAGGAGGGGGTTGCATGTGAGCCTGATACCTGGAGGTGAGGACCACTGGGGCCATCTTCAAGTCTATCCCCTACAAAACTTAAAATTTTTATAGTGGTTCTAACTTCTGTCATAAGAAGAATAGATGGGGAATTGATAAGTAAGCCTCTAGAAGTCACATCCACAGAGGTTATGCGAACTTACTATCTCATTTAAGGTCCTCTGTATGTGTGTTTTTTGTTGTTATTGTTTGTTTTTTGTCTTTGCATTAAAAAGCTAGTAAATAAGGAAAGGCTAATTTTCTGACCCTGTGTGGATATTTATCTTGATTATCTGGAAAACATGCAAAGAGTTATAAGGAAAAAAAAGAGCCCTCCTAATAGTTAAAATTGCCTTGAGATGAAAGACAATGTAATGATAGTCATATAATAATAATCTGATAGTACAAAGCAGCAACAGTAAAACACTACAGTTATCAAAATCACAAAGTGAGTTCATTTCAGTTCAGTTCAGTTCAGTTACTCAGTCATGTCCAACTGTTTGCAACCCCATGGGCTGCAGCATGCCGGGCTTCCCTGTCCATCACCAACTCCTGGAGCTTACTCCAATTTATGTCCCTCGAGTCAGTGATGCCATCCAACCATCTCATCCTCTGTCGTCCCCTTCTCCTCCCACCTTCAATCTTTCCCAGCATCAGGGTCTTTTAAAATTAGTCAGCTCTTCACATCAGGTGGCCAAAGTATTGGAATTTCAGCTTCAACCTCAGTCCTTCCAATGAACACCCAGGACTGATTTCCTTGAGGATGGACTGGTTGGATCTCCTTGCAGCCCAAGGAACTCTCAAGAGTCTTCTCCAACACCACAGTTCAAAAGCATTAATTCTTCTGTGTTCAGCTTTCTTTATAGTCCAACTCTCACATCCATACTTACTACTGGAAAAACCATGGCCTTGACTAGATGGACTTTGTTGGCATAGTAATATGTCTTCTTTTTAATATGCTATCTAGGTTGGTCATAACTTTTCTTCCAAGGAATAAAGCATCTTTTAATTTCATGGCTGCAGTCTCCATCTGCAGTGATTTTGGAGCCCAAAAGAATAAAGTCTGCCACTGTTTGCACTGTTTTTCCATCTATTTTCCATGAAGTGATAGGACCAGATGCCATGATCTTAGTTTTCTGAATGTTGAGCTTTAAGCCAACTTTTTCACTCTCCTCTTTCACTTTCGTCAAGAGGCTCTTTAGTTCTTCACTTTCTGCCATAAGGGTGGTGTCATCTGCATATCTGAGGTTATTGATATTTCTCCCAGCAATCTTGATTCCAGCTTGTGCTTCATCCAGCCCAGCATTTCTCATGATGTACTCTGCATACAAGTTACATAAGCAGGGTGACAATATATAGCCTTGATGTACTCCTTTTCCAATTTGGAACTAGTCTGTTGTTCCATGTAGTTCTGACTGTTGCTTTCTGACCTGCATATGGATTTTTCAAGAGGCAGATCAGGTGGTCTATTATTCCCATCTCTTTCAGAATTTTCCACAGTTTGTGGTGATCCACACAGTCAAAGGATTTGGCATAGTCAATAAAGCAGAAGTAGATATTTTTCTGAAACTCTCTTGCTTTTTCGATGATCCAGCGGATGTTGGCAATTTGATCTCTGGTTCCTCTGCCTTTTCTAAAACTGCCTTATGATACTGTTAAATTATAATTTTGCTTCTCATGCCTGTTCCTCTTCTTTTCTAAGCCAGTAATATCAGGGCCTGGTCATCATATGCTTTACCCTTTTCTAAAAATGTACAGAATAATACCTTAAGTTTAGTAGGCCCATAAATATTTATTAAGCCTCATTCTGTGAGTTAATTCTTCAAAATGACCCTTTGTTTCTCACATTCCAACCTGGGCTTTTTATAAATCAGTCTTGAAATATAGATAAATTTATATGACAATTATTAAAGCTACACTTGAGAATTATTGAAGCTGTACATATATACATGCCATATATATATATTATTGAAGCTATACTCAAGGGTATGGGTTCAAAACATGATCACCTCATCCATTTCTTAACTAGAGACTGATCTCACTTATTTTTTACCCCCTTTTATTGTTTCTGTTGTGCCTGAGGCATACTTATTAGCCCACTGAATTTTGCCCTGTGTAATTCTCAAGTAATAAAATCTTTATCCAATCCACAAAATGTATAAATATATACAGATCTGGTAGCTGATGCCAGAATATCACTTGTCCATTTCAGTCCCTGAAGGAGCTGTCTGAGGGAAATTTCTCTTATAATGAAATGTGGTTTTGAAAGCTTTTTAAATTGTTTGTTTTAAAATTAGACTCAATTAATGCATACCTATATTAGTTCACTGAGCGACTGAACTGAACTGATATTAGTCCAAAAATTTTAGGCTACCAAAACATATAGCTTTATTCTTTTCTATAACTCACCTTAATTTCTATCTCAAGTTCTTCTGGCATTTAGGTAGCAGAAACTGTTATAAATTAATTTGGGATATGTTCTTACTCACATTGTATTGCTTGTATAAACGTTAGGTCTACAGAGGTAGGAAATGAGGATAGAAGGGAGATCTTTTCCAAGATAGCATCTTTTCTACAAGAATACATATAGAAATGGCCTTCCATTTTTTACTTGTATGAAGTAGATATCATGAAGCCAATGTTCTAATTGTAAAAGTTAAAAAAAAAGTAAGATGTATTACAAAATAATCCTTTTTAAGATACAAAAGCTGAGGAAACAGTGATGAACTTTAGTTCGAAAGAGAGCCTTTCTGAGGTGAGCTGTTTGCTGGCCATTTTTGTCACTGTGGATATTTGCCAGTTCTGGATATAGTCTCAAAATCAGAGCCAGCTTCCACTGTGGGGCACTTGCTAAGTTCTGAGGCAGTGTGGGAGCTCTGCTGAAAGTGTCTGAAAAACAGAGTCTTATCTTCTTATCTCAAAGTCCCTGTAGAGAGAGGTTCCTATCTCAGATACATAATCAAATTTGCCCTTCAAGACAAAAGAAGAGACTTAACCAGACTTTGAGGTTTCAGCAGATGATATAATTGGAATCAAAATCATAGGGCTCTTACTGAAATTCGCAAGTTTATTCTAAAATTTAAATGAAATTTTAGATGGGATATAAATGGAAATCTATTATGGAATATTATCCCATAATACTATGGAGTGTTTTACATGGAAAGTTATGTGGAATAGCTAAGGCAGTCTTAAGAATGAGGATGAGGAACGAGGAAAAGAAGATAGCTGGAGGACTTAGCCTGCTAAGTAGGAAGACTTACTATAAAATTATAGTAATTTAGAAGTGTGGTTATTGGTGCAAGCAGAGTAAAACAAAAGAGTCGAAAAAGAGATTCCCAAATAGACAGCAACATGTAAATTCAATATTGTAATTCAATGTGGAAGGACTGTTTCTTAATAATTCATTGAGGGTCAAGTGAATATCTATATATTATAGAAAAAAGTCACTCTTTCCTCATACTATATATTAAAATGTATGAGTAGATCAAATACTTTTACTTGAAAGATGAAACAATAAATATTCTATGAAAAACATAAGAGAATATCTTTATTAACTTGAGCAAATAAGATATTTTTATAGAACAAGCACTGACCATAAAACACTGATAAATTTGGACCTTTTTAAGATTATGAACTTCTGCTTATCAAAAGACAACATTTTGAATAAAAAATCAAGCTACAGATGTGGAAAATAGTTGCAATACATATTTCTGACAACTATTAGCCAAAGTATATGAAATATATATTTTAAATATATAGTATTATAATAAAAACAAATAAATTTTATATAATATATAAAACCTCCCACATTGACTAAAGGTGTTCAAAAGCTACAGACTTCCAGTTATAAGTAAGTGTGAGGCTGCCAGGGCTAACGCCATGACAGGCAGCCTAGATTAGGAGTAGGCCTGGTTTTCCGGGGTAACATGATTATCAAGCCAATCAACATGCGCCTAGTAAGAAAAAGGGAACTTATTAGGGGAAAGCTGAAAAGCCCATGAATGCCCAAGTTTGAAAAAAAGCCCGCGAAGGTTTGGGCCAGTAAGATTGCTTTGCAAATATGTAACCAATCCGCTTAAGCCAGCTACCAACTGCTCATGCACACCCTATAAATTTGGGTAACAGCTTGGGCTCAGCGCTTTCTGACCCTGCACCACTGCGTTGGATGCGGCAGAAGGCCTGGCTCGAGTCAGTAATAAACTTCCCTTTTTGCGAATTGCATTGTCTTGGAAGCCTTCTCTCTTCCCGCTCGGGGATTCAGACATCGGGCAAAACATAAGTACTGGGAATGTAATGTACAGCATGATGATTATAGCTAATACTGCTGTATGATATTCAAAAGTTACCAAGAAAGTAGATTTAAAAGTTCTCATAATAAGGAAAAAGTTTTTTATCTACATGAGATGATGGATGTTAACTTAGTGTAGTAATCATCTCACAATATACATATATATTGTGCTATACACAAAGTTATACAGTACAGTATCAATTTTATCTCAATAAAACTGTAAGAGAAAAACAACTCCTACAAGTTAATAAGAAAAGCCAAATTTTTAAATATAGGCAAAGACTGTAAGAGGAATTTCTCAAAAGAGGATCTCTCAATCAACACTAAGTACTTGAAGTGGGGATTAACATTATTATTCAGCAGTGAGATGAGATGCAAGTTAAAAATGACAGTGAGGTACAATTATACCCCGAACAGAAGGGGTAAAATAACAATATAGGCAAGTTACTTGCTATTGTCTGTGTTGTTGGTTTCAGCTTTTCCTTTGTGCTTGACCCAGGAAGCAGAGCCCAGGGGAGTCCCACATTCAGGGAAACTCATGGTGTCTCCTCCTTCTTTCCTCCTTGCTTCAGATGGGTATTCAGCTTGTACTCTTCAAGTGTGATAATCCTCTTCTTTGTGTTTGGCTCTTCCAGATTTATTGCCTATGCTTTGAGTGCTTTTAATTCTAAGTTCCAGCATTTAACAATTCAAAGACAGTCTTTATTTCTTTGTTTTCTCTCACATCCCTTCAGTAACCCCAAGCAATAGCCTGGTTTTCTTAATGGGATGAAGAGCATGAGATAGAAGAAAATATATATGTTTTAAAAAATATGTATCCTAATATGAAAGTATTAATGAGTTCATTTTATCTGCATTAGTTGACAAAAAAAATCTATTTACAAAGAAACTTTTATCTTTGAATTTAAAATTAAATGCCCTTGTGAACCTAGTTCAAGTGGTTTCTCCAAAGGATATTTTCACATTTGTAAAACATATGAACAGCATATAGTCATATTCTCTGAATAAAGTAGTTAATTCATTTTTTAAAGTGGCCACAATGATCTTATTTCCCCAGTACCTGTGTGTTAAATTGGAAGCAGAGGTGTATGTGGAGGTCAGCACAGAATGGGAGAGTGAGCTCCTCCTCCAAACCAGGCATGCAGAAGCCACTCTGACTTATATCACCAAGGGTTTGATGGTTGGGGAAAGTAACCCTGGAGCAGTCTTCCACATACCTCTTTGACATAGATTTTTGGGCTGGGCTTCTGGATGCTTTTAACTAGGGCACTTTGAAGATTAAGGCCCTGTATGTCATGAAGTACTAAAGTGTTGTGTTAGAGATTGCCAGATTTTATTTATCTACACTTACTAAATATATTTTTATTTATAAATTACCTCTTATTTATAGAAGTCAGGGCTGGAATGAATGATGCCTTTTCTATTATCTGTGAAGATTAGTGTCTTGTACCTAA
This sequence comes from Cervus canadensis, assembly GCF_019320065.1. Taxonomy (NCBI): domain Eukaryota; kingdom Metazoa; phylum Chordata; class Mammalia; order Artiodactyla; family Cervidae; genus Cervus; species Cervus canadensis. The sequence goes on from NC_057400.1 coordinate 46,816,818, forward strand.
TACCATGAAGTAATAAGTACTGGATATTCACCAGAATTTTTCTTCTTCTTCTGGGCAAGTAGACTACATTCCTGAGCCTCTCCTGTTGTCAGGGACTAGGTGCTAGCCATTGGAATATGATCAAAAGTGATGGCTGTCATTTCTGGCCATGTCCCACAAAATGTGCTTCCTACATGTTTTTTTCCAGGTCATTTCCCTCACCTAGACAATTATGAAGGAAATGATACAACCAAGGCAACTCTGGTAATGCCTCAGAGCTTCAGGCAGCCTAGGTACCAGAATAACTGTGTTAACCAGAGATTTTCTACTAAGAAGGTACATCCACTTAGGTCTGTTGTATGAGCCATAAGTATACTTGTGCTGAAGATGTGCATTTACCTTTTCAGATCTTTTAAGTGCACTGACTGAGCATGTGTTAGGATTTTGCTAACTAATTTAAGTGAAAGGTATGGTTTTTCCAGTGGTCATGTATGGATGTGAGAGTTGGACTATAAATAAAGCTGAGCACCAAAAAATTGATGCTTTTGAACTATGGTGTTGGGGAAGACTCTTGAGAGTCTCTTGGACTGCAAGGAGATCCTACCAGTCCATCCTAAAGGAGATCAGTCCTAGGTGTTCATTGGAAGGACTGATGCTGAAGCTGAAACTCCAGTACTTTGGCCAACTCATGCGAAGAGTTGACTCATTGGAAAAGACCCTGATGCTGGGAGGGATTGAGGGTAGGAGGAGAAGGGGACGACAGAGGATGAGATGGCTGGATGGCATCACCAACTCAATGGGCTTGGGTTTGGGTAGACTCCGGAAGTTGGTGATGGACAGGGTGGCCTGGCGTGCTGCGATTCATGGGTCACAAAGAGTCAGACACGACTGAGCAACTGAACTGAACTGAACTGAACTGATGATGGTATACTTAGAAATTCTGTACTCAGCCCAGATTTACCACTGACTGCCTCTAAGTAGCCATGGACAACTCACATTACCTCTTAGGCCTGGAATTTCTTCATTATGCACTAATGAAATAGATTAGTTGATCTACTTTTTTTTTTTCCATGTTCCAACATTAGAGTGGGACAATTATTAAACTGTATCAATGGTGCATCTTTGTATTTTAATGCAAGGACACTACAGTGTTTGCCATTATTTTATGTGTTATATATTTTTATATATATGTGCCCATTTTATTTTCAAATCTGAAAGAATATTTTTAACAACTTTCTTGGGATGACTGTTCACTGCTGTTGGTGAAAATTCCAACTGGACTATTGCAGATGCAAGGTCACACCTTTGAACTGATACTTTTCCTAACAGACTGCCTTTATCATTAGTGTATCTATGTATAAATTTGCTCTCAAATCAATAGGAAAATAGTACTTATTTATCCAAAAGATAGCATCAGAAAATTGATACTATGTAAACTATTGCTTCTCTTCTATGCAGTTTATAACATTAATGAAAAATGAGCTTTTGAGCAAAATCTTTCTATGTCTAGACTCTGTAAAAAGGATGTTTTCTTTCTTTTAAAAGTTTGAGTAAAGTTGATTTGACTATTTTTGAGTTATTTGAGAGTCCCTCAAATAAATTCTTCACCTAATGAGAAAAAAAAAAAGATTGCTCATTTTGTTTTTAGCTTATGTCATGAAGAAACCCCAGAAAACATAATGTTGCTCTTTGAAGTATGGAATTTCTGTATGTATTATAACTACAATGGGTACAAAACCAGATATATATCTAATAGAATGGAACTAGTCAGCTTTAGGTGCATTCCTTTCTTTTAGAGGATTTTGAAAAGCATTTGTTACTTTTGACACTTAAGAACTTGACACAGTTTCATATTCTGTAATCCCTTCTACTTCGAAACATTAACTTGATGTGCAATTTTAAGTCATCAGCATTATTTAGAATGCATTAACTATTTTAATGTTCAATTATGTTCTTCAAAATAATCCTTAATAGAAGAAGGAAAAGATGGCTCACATGGGTTTTATAAATTGTGGAGTCCTTGATTAAAAGACGATAAGATTGGGACACACAGTTTTGAGAGGCGTGAGCCCACCGTGTCCCCTTTGTCTGGCAAAGCAATAAGGCTATTCTTTTCTACTTTACCTCCCGCACAAAAAAATACAAAAAGATGACAAATAGTGGAACTGATGACTTTAGTTTCAAAGCATACAGGGTTGATGCTCAATGAGGCAGCATTACTGGTAAACGAACTTCAACTGCTTACATTTTTCATTACTTCCCTTTTTTAGAATTAGTACATTTTTCTCTTAAAGTGGAATTCTGACTATCTTATTAAGGACAACTGGTCATTTTTTGGCATGGAAGTGATTTAATCTTATGGTGTTTAGAAAAAAAATTTTTTTTTTTTACCATTTTCCCTAACCTCATAGCTGACAAATACAAAGCCTGCCAAACAATAAATAAAGAGTACTGAGTATATGTAATGAAATAAATTATTCTGGTCCCCTATATAGGATTAACTTTTTCAACCAATAGAGGTAGAGAAATTACTTCCTTATACTTTCTTAGATCAGAATGACTGGATATGTATATGAAATATTTTTTGTAACTCTAATCTCTGCTAGTTGACAAGGAAGCTAAATGTCTATGGGCCTTTTTTTTTTGTTTCTTCACATTATTTTTAATGAAAACTAGGAAAATGAACCATCTTTTCAAACAGTTCTTACTGTTCTCTTATGTAAATCCAATGAAACTTATTGTAAATAATTTGCATCATTCAGGTCAAATTGCACATTTTTAACTTGTTCATCTCTGTCTTTGAGTTTGACTTTAACGCCTTAATAAAATATATCTCAATTTCTGGGGCACTAATCAGTCCCAGAGATTTATCACTTGCTTTAACCTCAAAGAAAATATTCACCTCAAAGAAAATACTATGGCATGAGAAGACGATGCAAAGGATACTTGAAAACAGCGTAACATTTATAAACTGAAAACTCATTCAGATGCCTTTGCTTATTGAATGGTCTACAGATGATATATATAAACAGTATACTCAGAGTTAAAGCCTTTTGTAGAATGGAACAGAAGAAATCAATGAACAATTTCTTTATTTTCTGGGGTAGTGTGAGAGGCCTATTTCTAACTGTCAGATTCCTTGTCACCCGGTTGAAGGGCAGCAAAAAGTTGAGGCATCAAGTTACTTTCCATTACTGTGTAAGTTATTAGAGAAGCTGCTCTAAAGAAATATTTACTGTATTCCTTTTAAAGGATGACAGCTTATTGCTACTAACTGCTGTCAAACAGAATATTTCCCCTTCATTTTGCACTTTGTAACTCTCCATGAGCTCATAATCATAAGAGAAAGCAAATGGAAATCATTCCTTTCTGCTGAGGTCTCGAAGTCACATTATCATCAGTTACAGCCATGTGGCAAATGTTCACAGAGAAGGAGGAATTAAAGATGATGAAGACTCTCAATTAGATCATTTTAGAGCTCTTATGACTGGATCATTTTCAAACAACACAGGAAATATGTATCATGTGACATTTGCATTCTACATATTTTTGATATTTTTGTTGTTGTGAAAATGTTAGTATCTAGGTTTAAACTAGATTTTTAAGTATACAAGCAATATGTGAACATGTCAACAAAATCAACTAGTACAGTATAAAACTGAAAATCTATCTTTCTATTCAATATGCTTACCAATTTTTCTCTCCAAAGATAATGGCTGTTACCAGGGTTTTGGTTTTCTGGGGATTTTTTTGTATCTTTGCAGAAATATGTTTATATTTATACAAACATGTATTTTTGTGTTTATATAAATAATTTTATGTTAATGCAGTCATGCTCTATGGACTCTCATGTACTTTGAGTTTATTGGTTACACTCTAAGAACAGTTTCCATTTGGGTATGTTCAGGAGTATGTTCATGTGTACATCTATATATACATACACACACATGCATTCATATAAATATATTTGTTGTTGTTCAGTTGCAAAGTCATGTCTGACTTTTTGTGATCCCATGAATGGCAGCACACCAGGCTTCCTTATCCTTTACTGTATTTTGTATAACCATGTAAATGTTTAGAGAAAGTGTTCCCAGTAAAGTTCAGTTGCTCAGTTGTGTCCAACTCTTTGCGACCCCATGAATCGGAGCACGCCAGGCCTCTCTGTCCATCACCAACTCTGGGAGTTAACACAAACTCATGTCTATTTAGTCGGTGATGCCATCTAACCATCTCATCCTCTGTCATCCCCTTCTCTTTCTGCCTTCGATCTTTCCCAATATCAGGATCTTTTCAAATGAGTCAGCTCTTTGCATAAGGTGGCCAAAATATTGGAGTTTCAGCTTTCAACATCAGTCCTTCCAATGAACACCCAGGACTGATCTTCTTTAGGATGGACTGGTTGGATCGCCTTTTAGACCAAGGGACTCTCAAGAGTCTTCTCCAACACCACAGTTTAAAAGCATCAATTCTTCTGCATTCAGCTTTCTTCATAGTCCAACTCTCACATCCATACATGACTACTGGAAAAACCATAGCCTTGATTAGACAGATCTGTGTTGACAAAGTAATGTCTCTGCTTTTTAATATGCTATCTAGGTTGGTCATAACTTTACTTCCAAGGAGTAAGCGTCTTTTAATTTCATGGCTGCAGTCACCATCTGCAGTGATTTTGGAGCCCCCCCCAAAATAAAGTCAGCCACTGTTTCCACTGTTTTCCCATCTATTTGCCATGAAGTGATGGGACTGGATGCCATGATCTTAGTTTTCTGAATGTTGAGCTTTAAGCCAACTTTTTCACTCTCCTCTTTCACTTTCATCAAGAGGCTCTTTAGTTCTTCACTTTCTGCCATAAGGGTGGTGTTATCTGCATGTCTGAGGTTATTGATATTTCTCCTGGCAATCTTGATTCCAGCTTGTGCTTCATCCAGCCCAGCATTTCTCATGATGTACTCTGCATACAAGTTAAATAAGCAGGGTGCCAATATATAGCCTTGAAGTACTCCTTTTCCTGTTTGGAACCAGTCTGTTGTTCCATGTCCAGTTCTGACTCTTTTCCTGACCTGCATATAGGTTTTTCAAGAGGCAGGTCAGGTGGTCTGGTATGCCCATCTCTTTCATAATTTTCCACAGTTTATTGTGATCCACACAGTCAAAAGCTTTGGCACAGTCAATAAAACAGAAATAGATGTTTTTCTGGAACTCTCTTGCTTTTTCGATGATCTAAAAGATGTTGGCAATTTGATCTCTGGTTCCTCTGTCTTTTCTAAAATCAGCTTGAACATCTGGAAGTTCACTGTTCATGTATTGCTGAAGCCTGGCTTGGAGAATTTTGAGCATTACTTTACTAGCGTGTGAGATGAGTGCAATTGTGCCGTAGTTTGAGCAAAGTGCTCTAAACGGTCTCAAATGGACATCATGATATGTCCAGACTTCAGTTAACTCTATCTGCCATATTTTTCAACTAAAGGGAGCATAGCTCTCAAATTCATGAATTTTTGGATAGATTATTGATTTTGTAATCAGAAGAGAGGTTTACTTAGATTCTGACTTGTCAAATATGACAACTTGTTCAATGTTGTTGTACTTTTCTCTCTTTACCCTTGTTTAATAGAATCCTGCCTCTAAGGAATAACCCCAATATTAATTCCTCAATGAATTTATCATTAGTTCCACAATCCCTCTTATTTATCTGTTCTCTTCTTGCACTTTACAGATACACCTTGTAATTTAGTGTCTAACAATAATGATACCATAGATCCATTTTCTTAGCTTTCCTATTTAATCGAGAACCTTGAATATTGTTTTCTAACCCAGAGACTAATATGCATCCATTGATTGAATGATCAAGGGAGCAAATTATAATTAAGTCAGTGAATCCATTTAGCCACTAGAGCCCCTGTTGGCACAATTAACGTGTGCCAGACAAATCCATTCTTTAAGATGTTTTCAGCCTGAAAATCACTGCTTTTTTCGCATTTCTATTGCACATTTTTGAAGATGAGTAGGAGTGTCAGGTGAATCTTTGCATTAAATATAGAAGCAGTTTGATTTTTCATCCTCATCTTATATTTCACTATTAGAGAATTCAGTGCACTCATACCAGCCCCAATCACCTTCCAGCGGATGGTGCTCCAGTTTGTTTCACTCTTAAATCTGAAGCTGCTCCATCAGTTAGTTTTAGTAGCTTTAGGAAAGCACATTAGGACACTTCCTTCTTCAGATGGTTCTGGAAGCATGCATAAGAAAAAATTTTATCAGTCCCAGAATCTCAGCAGTTGAGTGTGATTCTAGAAATACTTTGACCCCAGAAGTCTGGGGGGGAAAAAATAGTAGATTGAAAATTAGGTTGAAAAGGAAGATCTACCTTGCCTATTTTTTGATCACTATAGAATGAAACTGTACACATCTCTCTTAAACCTGAAATTGAATTATTAGGGGTGGATTTTTTGAGAAGTACTTAGATATAAGACAGAAGAAAATGAGCCCAACCAAGAAAGAATAAAGGGAGAAGTCAAAAAAAGGTCATTATATTCTCTCTTCTGTGCTTCAGTACAGAAATAATTTTTACCTTGGTCTATGTTTAGAATGAGCAAACCTCTGTCAGTAATATATCAGTAATCTTTTAGAATGGTTACATTTTCTGAAAATATAAGGGAATATTTCTTTAATCACCTTCAAAAGTCATATTTATTATAATGATTTGCTAATTATTTCCAAGCACACCTAACAGTTATAGTGAGAAGCTCACAGCATGCACCTAAATGATGTTTTTCTTTAGAAAGTCCATGACTGTATGTGCAGGATTTAAACGAAATTCATCATAGATTACTATCTAGCTGGTGCTGAAGTTCAAAGCAAACACCATAAGTACATCTCACATTGCAGCGTGGGCTTAAAAGACTGTCATCTTTCTTTCAAGTTCCCTAAGTTTGAGGCGGTTCTTATTTTAATGCTGAATAGCTTAATTATCTAAGAAGTTGGTTTTTAAATGGGAAATCAATACAATTCTCAGGAATAGTCATTCTAATGTAATAGAAATATGTGAATGTATGATATATGTATATGAAAATTTGCCTGGATATGCTCATGTCGTAGGTTTATTGGGAAGATTAGATGAGTATTTTGAATAGTAACTGGCACATGATAAGAACTTGTTAAATAATGGTGATTATGATGATGCTTTTAGTTGATTTGTAACATCCTTTGTTTTTTTTCAAGATCAATTTTCACTCTATTAAAATATATAGGAAGCCATGATAATGATCACTAATTCATGGAATAAGAATATATTTGACCACCTTACGTATGTAGTACAGCCCTCTGCTGCTCATTCCCAGTTTAGGTGAGCCCTGTTTGACATTAGGGTAAACATATTTTCCATCAGAAGCCCTTCCCCATTGTTCAGAGTAGAGTTTTGACATGTAAGGAATTTCCAGAAATTGTGTTCCCTAATCCAGAAAGCTCTACATTTCCAAAGTCAATTAGTTATCTCAGAGGCTCTGTTTTGATAGCCTGATGATTAGAGTTCAAAGTAGAAATTAAAATGTGGTTTCTTTGTGGATAGCAGTCAAATGAAGAATGCCTATTAAAATGTATGTTATTTTTTGGACTCTAACTGCAGAAATAAGAAATTACAAGAAATTCTTCCTGCAATGGGCAGCTGCTTCCCTCTAAGTTAGAACAATGTTGCTACTCATCTCAACTCCAAGTAGATTGTCAAAGCAGTTATGTTATTCAGAAGACTGATAAGAACTGCACCACACATGTAAGAGACCTGTCTAGCAATTTTTTTCACACCTTTTTGAACTTGCAGCAGCTTAAACGTTAGAATGACACTCTGTGACAGGAGGCTGTCTGAAATTTAGCAGGAGTAGCCTTTGAAAAGAGACCTTTTCTCATGGTGTTTGATTCAGAAAGAGCACAGTGTGGGTCTAAAAATGTCCCCTAAGTATGAGGGATGTTATAAAGTTTAAAAAGCAGCTAAAGGAATATCACCTTCATGAAACAGGGGCACTGACTACAAATGTCCTTTCCTGATAGAGACCGAGGTTAAAATGACCTAGAAAAGGCTTGGACTTAAAACAGATGTGTTTCAGTTCATTGAGCCTTAAACCTGAGGTAAGAAGTGAGAAAAATCTTATGTATCTATTTTCCTACTCAAAGCAGTAATTACAGTATTATTGCTATACATTTTATTGTTGGTGTTTTGTCTGTTCTTTAGATTGTTTTTTTAAATTTCTTGAAAGATGGGAACCATGTGACCACTTAAAACTAGGTTTCGCAAACCACAGTGTGAGTCTGAATAGCAGACAAATTCCATTCCCCCTCAGTGAGCCATCCTTAAGTACAGAAGTCGAGAGTAAACTTTTACAAATACTTATAATGGTTTGATGTTGCTACAACACTTAAGCTTGTGATCAGTGGACATGTTGTACTAAATAAGGTATATTGGAAATGTTCAACTCTCTTGGTGCAGGTTATGTACTGGTCATGTGTGATAAAATCACGTATCTGTTCATGACAGATATACAATTGAAATAATAGAAAAAGACAAAAAAACAAAACCACGGTCCATCACCAATGTGGGTTTAGAAGTACTTCCCTGGATAGTTTGAGAGACTTATATCCCATACTCCATACATGATAGGGTAGGAAATGGCTTCATTCGGTTTTTTTACATTTTTTATTGAAATATATTTGATTTACAGTGTTGTATTTGTTTCAACAAAGTTATTAACTTATATACATATATTTTTTCAGAATCTTTCTCTTATAAAGTGAAAGTGAAAGTCTCTCATTGGTGTCTGACTCTTTGCGACCCCAAGGACTATATAGTCCATGGAATTCTCTAGGCCAAAATACTGAAGTGGGTAGCCTTTCCCTTCTCCAGGGGATCTTTTTGCATTCTTGTATTAAGTCATTTAAGGCTCTTATCATACAAGTTTTTTATGGAAAGCATCATAGTGGATACTCCATTGTGAAGTGTATCTAACCCTCCTTCAAGACGAAAGGACTTATTTCCCCAGCTGCTGTGTATGTTGCTGCTGGTGGCTGATTAGCCTCTCCTGATGTTTACTCTTGGCTGAAAAGATGTGCCTCATCTAATATGTCCCCCTTCCCATCTGAATACAATCACTGTTCTATGAGGGGATTTTACAAGCTGGTTCATTGCTTCAATTTGAAACAACTTTTCAGTACCATCCCAGCTCCAGAGCTTCACATGGCATTAGCTGAGGCCTTTGTTGGGACTATATCACAGCCGACTCTCTTGCTGGGCTCAATCTTATTGCCTCCACTCTCCCACAGCTGTTGATTTCAATAGCACTTCCCAATAAAATTCCAGTATGCAAATTTCTACCTCCAATTCTGCTTCCTAATGAAACCAAGAGTTATTACAGTGATTTGTTGAGACATTTTCATTTTTATTTTTTTCCCATCAAGATAACCTTGATAGAGAGTAAGGCTGTGAATAATGAAAAAGTGAGTCTGGAGAGTGATCTTGGGAGTGTGGGGGCTCTCTGGTAGTTGTGAGGGGGTGGCTGAAACTGAGACCCCAGGTCACTTGGGCCAGGAGTAGGGAGGAAGCAATTGCAGAAGACTCAGGCCTTTAGTTTTATATAGGGAGGGGACTAGGGATCTACATTTTTCTTCTTCATTTCCAGGGATAACCTTTCCTTTCTATATATTCACAAATTCAACTTTAACTCATTTTTCTCATCTTAGGGTTCTGCCTGGGATTTCAGAGATGATAGAGGCCCAGTATCAAACTGAATACTGATGCTCACAAAGTACTAAACTCCATGTTAATCATGGAGTATATAATATAATGTAGTATACAATCTAAGGAACTGAAAATGGGTACAGTGAAACTATTTTTATTTAAAATGATTCAAAAGCATTCCTTCATATTTTGAAAATCTCTAGCGGTACTTTATTGAGTCTTAATACATTTCTGTGACTATACCTGAGATTTGTCAAATTAATGCTTCCCCAGATACTCTAGTGGTGAGCCATCCTATGAACCAACTGCAGAAGACTCTAGGAACATTATGACTGACATTCTGTGCTATTGCAAGGGTGCTCTTGAGTCATCAGCATCACATCAGAGCCTGTTAGAAATTCAGAAGGCCTTTTCCAGACTTACTGAGTTGGAACCTACACTTAAAAAATATCCCCTGGGTAATTCTTACGCATATTGGTGTTTGAGAAACATTGCTGTATTGCTGTATACAACTAAAATTCTCTGGAGTTCTTAATATCTCAGTTTGCATGACTAACAACCATGATATTAGAGGCAAGTTCTGCAATGCTATTGTTGCCATTCACTTCAACCAATTATCGTAGTTACTTCATATAAGGAAGTCAGAGAAGAGATGAACTGAGACCAGAATGATAAAAAAAAAACTGCTGTTTTCCATGATACAAAATCTTTAATAAGTGAAGATAAAATACCATTTGACATATATATCTAAAGGAAAACATTAGCTTACTAGGACACAGGACAAACTCTGTAAGATGATTTATAAAAACAAACCTGCATAAACCTACATGCTTTTTCAGCCTAATCTTTTGCTACCTCCCACCTCTAAAAAACACACACCCACAGTTCTAAACTGCTAAATCAATCTAATTTCATCCTGAGCATTGCATGAGTTGTCTCTTTCTGCAACATTCTTCTTTTCACCTATAAAATTTATATTCATATTTTAAATTTCATATTAGATACCATTTTTTGCAGAAAGCCTTCTGTAGCTCCAGCAGGATCCTGTATTTCCTCCAAATTCATGCACAAAATAGTGAATGTCTGACTCGTCAGGCCTTAAAAACTTGGTTTAGCACTGGATCCAGCTCCCAGCACAGTACCTGGGCACATATTTATTGAATAAACAAATTAATGATTTGACATAAATAGGAGTGTTTGTTTTCTGTTGCTAAGTAACAAAATTACTGTAAACATAGTAGCTTTATTTTTTTTCATTGAAATAAATTTTATTAGCTCTTTTCTAAGAAGCTACATATAGTTCTGAAAAATTTCCCCGTGTCCATATCTTCTCATTGTCATCTTTCCCCCTCTTTTCTGTCCAATGGGTTATATAAATGGAAGGAAGTGAATAAACTGGACAAAGTCCTTGCCCCTGTGAAGCTCCATGATATCATCCTTCTCTAGGTTGACTCTTCTCCCTAGTATATTCTAAATCTCATAAGTGGCAATTTCTGACTCTTACAGGTCAGACCCAGTTTCAAATATTTATTTATTTATTTTTTATATTTCTTTTTTTTTTCTTTCTTTCTTTTTTTTTTTTTTATTAGTTGGAGGCTAATTACTTCACAACATTTCAGTGGGTTTTGTCATACATTGATATGAATCAGCCATAGATTTACACGTATTCCCCATCCCGATCCCCCCTCCCACCTCCCTCTCCACCCGATCCCTCTGGGTCTTCCCAGTGCACCAGGCCCGAGCACTTGTCTCATGCATCCCACCTGGGCTGGTGATCTGTTTCACCATAGATATATACATGCTGTTCTTTTGAAACATCCCACCCTCACCTTCTCCCACAGAGTTCAAAAGTCTGTTCTGTACATCTGTGTCTCTTTTTCTGTTTTGCATATAGGGTTATCATTACCATCTTTCTAAATTCCATATACATGTGTTAGTATGCTGTAATGTTCTTTATCTTTCTGGCTTACTTCACTCTGTATAAGGGGCTCCAGTTTCATCCATCTCATTAGAACTGATTCAAATGAATTGTTTTTAACGGCTGAGTAATATTCCATGGTGTATATGTACCAGAGCTTCCTTATCCATTCATCTGCTGATGGGCATCTAGGTTGCTTCCATGTCCTGGCTATTATAAACAGTGCTGTGATGAACATTGGGGTGCACGTGTCTCTTGTGGCTTTAAACAACTCATACTTATTATCTTACAGTTTTCATGGGTCAGGAAACCAGGCATCCTTTCCACCACTGCCTGGAGGTCCAGTGGTTAAGATTTCATGTTTCCAATGCAGGAGGCAGAGGTTCTATTCCTGCTTAGGGAATGAAGATCCCATATGCTGCATAGCATGGTCAAAATATTTTAAAAGTAGTAAAATAAAATCACATAGCCTTGAAGTGGTATGATCCAGGAGGCCAGACAAGGCTTAGTGGAATCCTCTGTAAGACTACAATCAAGGTGTTTACTTGGACTGGGTTGTCATCTGGAGGCTTGTGGGGACAAATCTGCTTCCAAGTTGTCTCAAGGTGTTGAGAGATTTTATTTCCTTTAGTTGTATGATTTAGGGCAACTTACTGCTCTGAAGGAGAGAGAAACACTGGCAAGATGAATGTAACACTCATGAAATCTCATACACTTAATCACATATATCCTATTACCTTTTTGCATCCGTTTAGTTACAAGCAATTCACAAGTGGAGCTCAGACACAGAGGGGCGGGATTAGGAGAGGTGTGTTTACAGGGAGATGGGAATCATGGGTGTTCCTTTAAAATCTGCCTGTCACAAAAGGTATTGTTAAAGTTTTATTGTTTGTTTTTGCTATATTTAAAGTATTAATTTTCTAACTTATTTAGGAAGTTGAACTTTTCCAATATGAGATGCAAATTAGTGGCGAGTAAAAAAAATTGTCAGGAGATTTTTTTCAATTCTATTTCCTTCTTTTAAAATCTCTGCAATTGGATTTTGTACCTCTAAATAAACTCAATTCTCTCTCTTGAGATGGCCCTCCTACCCCACTAGACAGCACTGCTTACCTGCCACATGAGTATTATAACATTTAGCTTCCTGACTTGAGTCTTCAAATATGTTTTTAATTTCTGCTAATGTTAGTCAATAACCAAGTTGTTTGCTAAGCTGAAAATTTAAAGCTGGTTGGTAGCCCATGTATTCTCATACATTTTTTTTCATCTCAGTAGTTTTATTTTTCTCACATTCCTCTTATTGTTTCTAAAGAGTTGATAATAAGCTGTCAGGCACCTGTGTCTGTTGAAAGGGAAAATTTTCAAATTTGCCTCTGTCAAAGGTGCACATTTTCCATGTTTTACAACTGAACATCTTCAAGTTCTGTAGAAGTAGTGTAAGTCCTCTTGAAACCCAGTTTAGCTACACTGTCCATTCAAAAAAAATAAAAACTACATCTATTCATTTCTTTAGCAGAACGATGGATGCTAGAATAAAGAAAGGTAGATTGGATAAGTTTTGATTACTACATTTAGGGAAACAAATTCTTATTTCACTTTTAGTAATATGAGAAATGGTTTTTAAAACTGATTCCATCTTTTGGATGAACTTGCTTTTTCATATTCATGATAATATGTGTGTGTGCTTTAAATTTTTGTCCTTCCTCCCCAACTTACACTGGCTTCTGAAATAATGGTTTAAATAGAGTACTTGTGGTTGTTGTTGTCGGGTGGTCACCACTGGTGTAACTATAATTTTTAAAAAGAACAAGAAATTATTGCCAATCTGATCCAAATATCCAAATGTAAAATTTAATATAAGACAATATAATATAAAAAGTACAAAGGTGATCAAACTTCAGTGATCAAGTATGTTAATGTTCTTTAATTACATAGGAAAAGAGGAGAGATACTAATTTTAGACTGCATTAAGATGAACATTTATGTTAAGAATTCAGAGTAATCACTAAAAATTTCAAATATAGTTCTAAAGAATGGAGAAAAGGAAATAAAGAAAATTCTTCCAATTCAATAAAAGTTAGGCATGAAATATAGAAGAAAATATAGATAAAAACAAATTAAAATTATAGAAATAAGCCCAGGAATATAGGCAAATGAATATAATACAAGTTGATTATTTTTGCTCAGCAAACTAGAGGCATTCTACAATTAGATAAAACAAAACAAATCTACCTAAGAGTTATTAGATAAACCTAAACCCAGTGATATAGAAAAAGTGAAACTTAAATGATAGAAAATTAATTTGTTGTCAGTAAAATCCCATGCCTATGTTCCATCCCTGTCCTTCCCCCACCCCCCCCCCAAAAAGCCCTTGGGATTAGCTCTATTAATGTCACATAAAATAGTATTTTAAAGTACTTTGGTGATATGACTGATTCTAGGACTGAAAGAGCAAACATTCAAGATAAGCCTGGAAATTTTGGTAATACCAAAAATTAAGAAAATGTTAAAAAGCAAATAGAAAAAACCTTCATGAAATAGCAAAACAAAGCATTATTGGCTTTATACACAAAGTATAAAATAAATATCTATGTGCTCATAATGGGATAAATTAATGACTAAATAAGTAAGGGATAAGAAACAAATATTCCATGCAGAAAATTCCAAAGTATAGATATTCCAACCTGAAGGAGGAGGAGTGTAACTCCCTACTTATTAAGTATGGGCTACGCAAAGTGACTTCTTTCCACAAAGTGAAGTAGGGAAAGATGGAAAGGAAGGGAAAGAGTAACTTTACAGTGAAGAATTGTGACAAACACTACCTCAACCAGATGATCTGGGTCAATGTCAACTGTCAAATTTTGTTGATAGTATGTGCCCTTGAAGTGATTTGATGAGAATTGTGTTTTGCCTGTCATCTTCCTCCCTCAAATGTATTACCCGTCTTATCAAGAGAAATGTATCAAATAAATTACAATATGGAAAAATACTATTATATATTTAATACCAGAACTCCTCAAAACTATCAAGGTCATTAACATTATAGAAAAATCTAAGAAACTGTCACAGCCAAAGGGCCCATTTTATTTCCAATAATTGCTTATGACTTTTATATTTTCTTAAAATTAGCACACAATTATTTAACAAGACCATCTATTCTGGTTAATTCAACACCCTGTTTACCAGTCAGGGTTATTCAGAGAAATGGAACCAATTGCACAATATATAAAAAGAAAGAGATTTAGCATCAAGAATTGGCTTACGTGATTATGAAGACTGACAAGTTCCAAGGTCTGCAGCCATAAGTTGGAGACCAAGGAGAGCTGATGGTATAGTACCAGTCTGAGTCTAAAACCCTGAAAACCAGAGAGCCAATAGTGTAGCTATAGTCCAAAAGTCAACCGGATAGAAACCCATTTCAATTTGAATCTGAAGGCAGAATGAAATGATGTCCTAGCTTAATGGCAATCAGACAGTAGGAAAGATCTCTTACTTGAGGGAAGGTCAGACTTTTGTTTTATTGAGGCTTTCAACTGATTAGATGGAACCCACTGATGTTAGGGAGGAAAATCTTTTATTTAGTCTCTCCATCTAAATGTTAAACTTATCCAAAAACACCCTTACAGAAACATCCAGAATAATGTTTGACCAAATATCTTGTCATCCAGTGGCCCAGTCAAGTTAAAATATAAAATTAAATAGAACAACTGATTTCTACAAAGGTTTTATCTGTCCCACTAAAACAGTACTGATTTTCAAAAATTTAATTAAAAACTGTACATTGAATGCCACTCTAATATCAGCACATTATAGGATAATTAATGATCATTAAGTTTTTTCACATTGTACTCTAAATATATAGAGGTTCTACCTTAAGAAAATTCACCATAGGTTTAGAACACTATAAGTTCAGATTGTTTTTCTTTATGATCTACTATTACCTGGCTTTCTAAAAACTACCCATGTTAACCTGTGGTCTACTGACATTCACTTCTAGACTGACCATGTTCTGGGACTGACATGGATCAAATGAGTTACAAATATAAGGATCTGAAAATGACTGCTTGTCAGTGTATGCTAGTTGTTGCTGTTCTATTACACGAAACTCGCTTGTAATTACTGTGCTTTAATTAATTAATTTTAACCTCTTCCTTGATGTTATATACCACTCTTACCATCTGTCTCTGTTCTGCCACATTTCACCTGCCAGGGTATTTGTCCCTTGTCCCTTCTTTCTAACCCTAAGTTGTCTCAGTTGATTCAGGTTTACTCTCAAGCTTCTCAAATATAATAATGAGAATAATTAGGAAATCAACAGTAAAAGGAAACCTATAGGCCAGGGTAAACTAGATCCTAGTATATAATTAGCACTGAAACCTGTTTTATGAATCAGCCAAAAAATTTAGTTTCTTATTTGATTTTTCTCATAAAACAAAGAGACTTCATTTGGGAAGTAATGCCCTCTGTACTGTCTTGGATTATGACATTTTTCTTCATAATTATATGTAATGATTTTAAGCACTAGATTTAATTTCTGTTTCAAATTTACTGTGAAGTATTTTATCTCAGTAGACTTCAAGTGCACACAGAAATTAATGGAGCTTTCATTTATGGATTTTAGTATCCCAACAACTGTATTCCAGATATGCAAATATAAGGAGATATAGAAGCATTGATGGAAGAGTTTCATACAGCTGGAATCCTATCAACAACAGAAAGGATGAAGAAGAGGGAAACTCTATCCGCCAGTTTCAGCAAACCCACACACAGTTATAGGACATGTAGGGCCAACTCATCCATTTTGTGAAGACATTATCTAGTCTGTTCCAGTGGCTTCTGGAGAGTCTTAGACATTCTAGATTGATAGTTTTCTATCCTATCCTTCAGCTGTGTCTTCTGATACTGCTGGAAGCTCATAGGTCCCAAAATGCTGACTCTCAGTTAAAGGGGCTATCTAGCTTCCCCTGATAAAATGAATCATGTTCCTTACTTATATGACCTTGAATTCAGTGCATTTTTTTTGGTAGACCTATTTATATCTTCCTATGGACTTGGTATATTTGTTCTCTGTCAACCATAGAAATAGAGAAGCATTGTTTACCATACTCTTCAAATCATATGCTCTTAGGAATTTGGATGGATTATGAAACTTTTCTGTTTCATTTAATATTTGTGATTTATTTAATCTTAATTATATATAGTAATAGATATATACTGGCATCTGATTTAATATTACAGATATTGCTATAATATTTGCTATAAGGTTATATTTGAAAATAACCATCAAAGGCAGAAAACAGTGATACAGGCCGCTGCAACATTAGTGTTAGAAGTAACCCTATATTGTTCATCATTTCATCATAATGAGTAAACTGAGGCTCAAAAGGTGAAGTGGCTTGCCCAAGGTCATGAAGCTCATTTGCTGCTGTTGTTCAGTCACTCAGGCGTGTCCGACTCTTAGCAATCCCATGGACTGCACCATGCCAGGCTTCCCTGTCCTTCACCATCTCCCAGAACTTGCTCAAATTCATGTCCATTGGTCAGTGATGCTATCTAGCCGTCTCATCCTCTGTTGCCCCCTTCTTTTGCCTTCCATCTTTTCTAGCATCAATGTCTAATTAGGAAGATGTAGAATCCTGTTCTCTTGACTCCTGCCACAAACAATAGGATGCTGTGTTGCCTCAAGCATTTATACTTCAGAAAAAAAAAATTCTTAAAAAAAGAGAAACAGTTTCTTAATAGATGAAGTATGAAGCTAGATGAACTATGTTGAACTATGCCTTTTGTCAATATATTATCCCTTTGCTGAAAATTAGCTAGATAATTAGCCCTATAATAATATTAAATTCTAATTAATATCTAATTATCAGAATTATTTGGATGGGCTATCTACATAATGATCACAGTGCTTTGAGCTAAATACACAGAATGATGTTTTTTGGTTTCCCTGACCCATCATAAAACCCTTCCCTCTCCTCTTGCTTGCCTGGGTCCAAGTTCAGCTGTGGTTTGTTCTGGGTTCTCCTATATTTGAAGTGTTACTATAAGTCACCCATTATCCAGAAACAAAAAGCTAATTCTAAGGGGGAATATTAGCAATAGTCTGTGGGGCCACAATCATCTCAGTAGACATATCACCACCCCCCTTTCTATAAATAGAATTAATTTTACTAATTTGAAATTGATTAAAAAAAACAGAATAGACACTTATTCTCCTACCACCAACTGTCACCAAATCTCATGTGATCTATATTTTTATTATTTTTATTCCTTTGTAAGAATACATTGACATCAGATGTATTCAGTTATATGTTGTTTCAAGAGAAGAAAAATAATCATCACTTGGGAAAAAGAACAGATAAATAATGATAAATGATTACATTTACATATCTGTTGTTTTGATTAATGATCATAATGCAGTTTTTAAAATACATACATTTTGTGCAATGGTAACTATGAAAAATATTCTTTAAGTTGACTTTTCTGTTTCTACTGTCCCCTCTTTGTGAATTTCCCCTATGGATCTAAATTATTTTTATGCTCCAATTTCTAAATGGTTCACTAGAGAATTTTCAGAGCCTACAAAACTTCCATTTTCTGTCTTTAGTTGAATTAGCCTCCTTATTGATTATTACTTAATTATACAATCACAATTGTTTTTTTTTTAACATAGCCTTTGTTCATGTTTCAGTTTTAAGTTAATGTTTAAGTCATCGACTCATTCAGGGCATGAATTTTCTTTTCATGAAGTTGTCAATAAATCAAGGACACTGTTCAAAAACTTCTAAGGAAGACAACTTTTACAATATTATGCCTGCAGTACAGTATAGGGCTTCAATTTATAGTCACATGGGACACATCATTGGAAATACAGTGTTGTTAAATAATGTTATCATCCTCACAAAGGTACATATTTCTCAGCTGGGTACAGCTTAGGAGGATTCAGAATTTATGATCTTTTAGTCTAGAGATGCAGATGAGCATTAAAATTGTGAGTGAACAGTGGAAACCAAGGTCTCCAGATAGTTTCGTGTTAATATAATAATCGCATGCAAAATAAATGTGTTTTAGTTCAGTGTCAACAAAATGTCAGCAAGCTGCCCTAAAGAAAGTAATTTAGTCACTTTAATAGATGATCAAGAATAAATCTTCTCCTTAACCCTCACATGCAGTAAAGAAATGTACAAATCATTGGGGGAATTTGAACTTGTAATCCAACAGAGACAAAAAACAGAGACTTTGAGAGCAAGGACTCTGCAGACAGAATCAAATCCTGGCACCGCCACTGTTTTCTGTCTGTTACCAGATCTCTCTAAGTATTAGTTTTCACATATATAAAGGTGGGGGGGCGGATAAGAGAAATTTCTCAAAGGTTAAGGTGTGCTTAAAATGAAATGAAATGACCTGAAGTGTTTACCATGTGTGTTCAAGTCAGTTAATTATCACATTTATTTAGACTGCTGCTGCTTCTGCGTCTCTTCAGTCGTGTCCGACTCTGTGCGACCCCATAGACAGCAGCCCACCAGGCTCTGCCGTCCCTGGGATTTTCCAGGCAAGAACACTGGAGTGGGTTGCCATTTCCTTCTCCAATGCATGAAAGTGAAAAGTGAAAGTGAAGTCGCTCAGTCGTGTCTGACTCTTAGCGACCCCATGGACTGCAGCCCACCGGGCTCCTCCATCCATGGGATTTTCCAGGCAAGAGTACTGGAGTGGGTTGCCATTGCCTTCTCTGTTATTTAGACTAATTTATTCAGTATGATAGATGACATTGTATCTTTATTATTGTGGTCATTTTGGTTTGTTAGATTTATGTTGGTACAGTTAAAATCATAATGTTCTAGGCATTTGCAGTCCCTTGTTTTTGTTGTTCAGTTGCTAAATCATGTCCGATTCTTTGTGACTGCATGGACTGCAGCATGCCAGGCTTCCCTGTCCTTCACTATCTCCCAGAGTCTGCTCAGATTCAGGTCCATTGAGTCGATGATGCCATCCAACCATCTATCTCATCTTCTGATGCCCTCTTCTCCTCCTGTCCTCAATCTTTCCCAGCATTATGGTCTTTTCCAATGAGTTGGCTCTTCGCGTTAGGTGGCCAAAGTACCGGAGCTTCAGCT
Organism: Cervus canadensis; assembly: GCF_019320065.1. Lineage (NCBI taxonomy): Eukaryota > Metazoa > Chordata > Mammalia > Artiodactyla > Cervidae > Cervus > Cervus canadensis. The sequence goes on from NC_057400.1 coordinate 46,836,550, forward strand.
TCAGCATCAGTCCTTCCAAAGAATATTCAGGGTTGATTTCCTTTAGGATTGACTGGTTTGATCTTCTTGCTGTCCACAGGACTTTCAAGTGTCTTTTCTAGCACCACAGTTTGAAAGCATCAATTCTTCAGTGCTCAGCTTTCATTATGGTCCATCTCTCAAATCTATACACGACTACTGGTAAAACCATAGCTTTGATTATATGGACCTTTGTCGGCAAAGTGATGTCTCTGCTTTTAAATATGCTGTCTAGGTTTGTCATAGCTTTCCACCCAAGGAGCCAAGCATCTTTGAATTTCATGGCTGCAGTCAGTCTCTACAATGATTTTGGGGTCCAAGAAAATAAAATCTGATACTGCTTCCACTTTTTCTCCACTATTTGCCATGATGTGATGGAACCAGATGCCATGATCATAGTTTTTACTCCCTGAAGAACTATATTACATAACTTATAAGAAGTGTAGACTGTCTAGAAGGAACCATGTAGTGCTGTGGTAATTTCATCTATAGGATATTTTCTCTCAGTGAATATCCACAAAGAATCTGTCTTACCCTGCAAAAAGAAAAATAAAGCAAAAATGAAACAAAAATAAAGCCTTTTAGGAGTCTCACAACACTTTCCTAAAAGTGACAATGATTTTCTCTAGAAAGATTCCTTTATATAGTATTTACTTTATTGAGAAAATAGTGTATTATAATGGGTATCCAAACTTCAGCTGAAATAAACCATTATTCAATATCATTATATGTGTGATATGAGTACAGATAATATAAACAGCAATAACTTCTTTTGCAAGTGAAAAACTTTATAGTTTCTATTCAATCTTCCCATTATTTACTTCATTTGATACTTAAGACAGATCTTCAGTTCCATCAGTTACATAGATGAGTAAGAGATCTGTCAAAGTTGCCTGGGTAGAAAATGAATGATTCAGACCCTAATCTTTGTTTATATTCACAAACACCTCAGATGTAAACTAATTCCTACTGAATAGAATGGTTGATTGTTGCTTATAAACAGAAGGAAAACTAGTATAACAAGCAGCAAAACATTGGACAACTTCTATAATTATTTCAATGATAATTTCTTATTATTTAACAAATCATCTAATAAATCTTACTGACAGGAACTAAAAATAGCATAATGGGAACAGTATGTTTTAAAGATAAGAAAGTAGATTTGAAATTCTATTTTCCCTTTTCCAGTTTGTGTCAATATTTGCAGAATGCCTTTAATGGACACAAGGATATAAAGGTGAAGAAAAGAATAAGTTCCCTGCCCTAAGGGAATTCACAGTCTGGTCAGGGAAGCAGATACACGAACAGATTATTTTAATAAAATATGATAATTGCTTCCATTGACACATGGCCTGAGTGTTATTGGAGCCCCAGCAGCAGGATATTTGCCTAATGTAAGGACTTGAAGAAATTTCTGGAAGGAAATGATGCTGGACTTAAACTCAAGTCTGAGTGATCATATACCAGGTGAGGAAAAGATAAGAAGACTATATCTGCATTAATCCATTTAAGTAAGCATAAAATAGATAATGCATTTAAGGAATATTGATGTGTACTACCAGAATATAAATGACAAAGCAGAGAGAATGAAGAGTGAAACTAGAAAATTAAGCAAGACTGAGTGACTAACGAACTTTTGTGCTGAACTTTTTTGACTATGATGAGGAGGTGGGGCTATGAAAGGACATTAGTGGACAAACTGATGAGATCCAAGTCTCTAGTTTCAATAATAGTATTGTATTAATGCTGATTTCTTAATTATGCATGTCAATATTGGGGGAAGCTTGAAAAGGATTGCTATTTTTTTAGTCATGGTTTTTTGTAGCTTAAAACCAGATTCTCCTCTATTTTTTGTAAAAGAGGACTTTCTGCTTGCAACAAACAGCTAGCAGGCTATACAACCCATGGGTGACTTAAAACAGCATTCTAATTATGACTTCCTCTGGTATACATTATTACTTTAATTTTATTATTTCTATAACTTTTATGAATGCAGTAGTAAAATTCTAAGGGAGTCTTAGAGTTTCAGAGAAATTCTAGGAAACTTAATAGTCTATGTTTTGCTAAAGAGATGATTTAATAATTAAAGTATATGACTACATAGCACCTTGCATTGAGGAAGTTCAAAACAATTTGCCAGTTTATTTAACAACATGAATATTACCAAATAAAATAGCAGTTACAGTAATGAAGCTTTGGATTTCATATAGATAATATGTCTTTTCCATGTATCAAAAGTGATAACATTATAAAGCAATTAATAACTAAGTGGGGTGAATCCAGTGATTGAATCATGTATTCATTTTTTGTGTATTTATTCACTTAGCAAAAGTGTTTTGAGTGTCTACTATGCTTTGAGCACCATGCTAGGTTTTCATGATCACAATCAGAATATACTCAATGTCTTTTCTACTCTGATCAAATACAAAATAGTCCTTGGATTGTAGGTGCATCCACAAGAAGTAGAGGCTTATGTAATCTCTTAGGTTCAAAAATCTGCTTAGAAATTTTTTCTAGAAGAAACACTTTGTTCTTGTTTGCTGTTCAATCGTGTTTCAAAGTAAACCTTAGGCCTATGTGAGACATACATGAATAATAATTCAGAATTAATTTATTTTACATAACCCTCATTTTCTAAAACATGGCTTCCTCTGTATCCCAAATGGTACATGATAAATAATTTAGAGTTAAAGAGAACATTGACTGTGCATAAAATGAAGATAAAGTTGGCTCTCTTGAGTAGAATAGCTAAGAGGTATCAGCTGCTATTGATTGCTTCTAAAATATTAAGGAACCCTATCCCCAGATTACTTGAATGAAATAAAGTTAGGCAATGGAGAGAATCATTTTTCCTGGCAAAGATGATAACTGTTTCCTAAATTGTTTCATGCACTGAGGGAAAAACCTAAGCCTTTTACTTGAAAGGAATGATTTTACAGTTAGTTCTTGGGTATGCTTGCTTGTGAAGATTTGTGGAGAAAATTACATTTGAAACAATGCATCTGTGGGAAGAGACATGACAGAATTATCTACTAAAGGATTTTTTTCTTGCTTGTTGATTATATTCATGAAAAGAATAGAAGCAAAAATGCAAATATCAAAGTATCAAAACTGGTCATAGAATCCGGGTGCCAGAAGGGACTCACCTTGATTGATTGTCTGATGGTACAGGTGAGGATGTGAAGATACAGTTATAGCTCATTACTGGCTAAGGACATTGTAAATACTGACAGTGTCAGAACTGGGCTACACTATATCTTAAAATTCATTTTAAAAAAATACTACAAAATTAATTTAGCTTATTAAGTAACTGCAACCTGTGACACCATCAGTACTAGAAAAAATATCCTGGTCATTGTATTTTGGGGAATATTAAAGAAAGTTCAATTTGGAATGCATGTACTTGATTTTTTTCTGATATTAGTACATGAAGTAGTTCACTGATGATAAGTGAATAAGTAGATATGTATATACATATATAGAAATAAGTTTGTGTTAACACTGTGGATATTGTCTCTCTTTTTAGGAACCAATATCCTTGAAAATGAAATTAGCCATCTACTATATTTAAATAACCTATAGCATTTAAATCAGCATACAGAAAATACCATAAAAAATACATTTGTGTTATTTAAATTAAAAGTAATATTTGATTTTAGTTTTTCCCTACAAGTCTTTAGCTAAATACAGCAAAAGTGACACATCCGTATTGAAACATTTTTCGTATCTATATTCTCTTCTAATTTAAACCCTGGTAAGCAAAAAAAAAAAAAAAAA